>NW_023270380.1:19624315-19723069 GCF_011800145.1 Mirounga leonina
ATAAATAAATAAATAAATAAATAAATAAATAAATAAATAAATAAAAACTGGCAAGGGCGCCTGGGTGGCTCAGTCCGTTGAACGTCCGACTCTTGGTTTCAGCTCAGGTCGTGATCTGGCGATTACAGGATCATGCCCTGCGTGCTCAGCAGGGAGTCTGCTTGGATTCTCTCTCCCTCTCAAATAAATAAATAATAAAAGCTTCAAAAAAAATTTTTTTTTAATTTTTTTTTTAAGATTTTATTTATTTATTTGAGAGAGAGAGAATGAGAGACAGAGAGCATGAGAAGGAGGAAGGTCAGAGGGAGAAGCAGACTCCCTGCTGAGCAGGGAGCCCGATGCGGGACTCGATCCCGGGACTCCAGGATCATGACCTGAGCCGAAGGCAGTCGCTTAACCAACTGAGCCACCCAGGCGCCCAAAAAAAATTTTTTTAAGAGATGTCACAGATGGCCAACATGTGAAAAGATGCTCAACATCACTAATAATTTGGGAAATGCAAATTAAAACTGTTGTGGAGAACAAAGGTAAAAGAAATATAGAAAAAAATGAAATTTCCTTGCAACTTACAACCCATTGACAAGTGCTTGAGACAGGCAGAGTGACCTTCCTCTGGGAGCTCAGCTGCCTTGATGTTAATACTTGGCTAAGGGCAAAAGGCAATCTTAGCCTGACCCCCAGGATCCTGTAAGTCTACTTTAACATATAAAAATTCCTTTGGAGGGCGCCTGGGTGGCTCAGTTGGTTAAGCCACTGCCTTCGGCTCAGGTCATGATCCTGGAGTCCCGGGATCGAGTCCCACATCAGGTTCCCTGCTCAGTGGGGGGTCTGCTTCTCCCTCTGACCCTCTTCCCTCTCGTGCTGTCTCTCATTAAAAAAAAAAAAAAAATTCCTTTGGAGACTTCCTTTATCTCTGCCCCACAAGATACACATTGGCAATCATCTCCCAAGCATATGACCCACCGATATACATCTGAAGGGTTTCATGACTCAGGTTTTACTAGACAGTAAAAAATGGCCTTTTCCTAACAACAGCCCCACAAGGTCCTGGAAGCCTTGCTTCCAAATTCCATAGAGACTTACACTCTCCCTAATCCCCTCCCAACTTGAAAGTATAGAATCAGTCACTCCTCATAACCGCAGAGCAGCTCTTTCTGTCCATGGGTCCTGTCCCCGAGCTTTAATAAAACCACCTTTCTGCACCGAAGACGTCTCAAGAATTCCTTCTTGACCGTTTGCTCTGAACCCCAACATTTTCACATTAGCAACCACAGGCAACTATCCAAAAAACAGAAAATTACAAGTGTTGGCAAGGATGGACAGAAATTGGAACCCCCACACACCGTTGATGGGAATATAAAACTAAAATAGTGTAGCTGCTAAGGGAAACAGTATGGCGGTGCCTCAAAAAATTAAAAATAGAACTACCACATGATCCAGGAATCCCACTGCTGTGTATGGCTCCAAAGGAATATTATATTATACAGCCCTTAAAAGGAAGGAGACTCTGACACACACTACAACACGGATGAACTCTGAGGACATTATGCTCAGTGAAATAAACCAGTCACACAAAAAACAAATATTAGTTGATTTAGATGAGGTATCTAGAGTAGTTGAATTTGTAGCAACAGAAAGTGGAAATGTGGCTGCCAAGGGTGGGGGGCAGCAGGGAAGGGGGAGTTGTTTAATGGGTGTAGAATTTCAGTTTTGCAAGATGAAAGACTTCTGGAATTGGTCGCACAACAGTGTGAATATACTCAACACTACTGAGCTGAACACTTAGAAATGGCTAAGATGGTAAATAGTTGTTTTTTTTTTAAGATGATAAATTTTGGTTTTTTTATTAGAATTAAAAACATAGCTAATTACAATCTGTAGAAACTCTCAAATCTCTCTTTTTTTAAAAGATTGACTGATTTGAGAGAGAGAGCACAAGCAGGGAGGAGGGGCAGAGGGAGAGGGAGAAGCAGGGTCCCTGCGGAGCAGGGAGCCCAACATGGGACTTGATCCCAGGACCCGGAGATCATGACCTGAGCTGAAGGCAGACGCTTCACCAACTGAGCCACCCAGGTGCCCCCAAACCTCTTTTTAGTCTATGAGCTCTATGTTGTAAACCTGCTAACAAATAGGAAAACCAATGCCTGGTTTGGATTTCCTCTTTTTCATATATAAAGTCCTTTTTCCAGTGGAGGTGCCATAGCACAGGTCACCCTTCCCCACACCCAACTGCACCCAAGCCAACACATCCTGACCAGGAAGGCTGATGGATAAGGGGGATCAAAATAATGTACATAATGGACAGTGTCTGCATTGTAGTAAATTGACTTAGAGGAATTCAAAACTCCACCCATTTGCTCTATCAGTTCATCTTCATATGTGTGAGATAAAAGAAGAAAGGTAACGCTATTCTCCCATGTAAACATGAAACAAGAAACACACAGATCTTGAGATGCATACTTCCATCCTATACCAGAGATCACCATCTTGCAAAGGTCCTATAGTACTCGACTGGTACAAAGCCTCATTTAGAACCCAGAACTCCAGGAAGTTCAAATATTTGTTTTAGTTACAAGTATTTGTTTTGATTGGAAAGCATCTTCAAAGCAAACTTTGATTTCAATAATTGAAACGAAGAAACCATGTGTTTTGAAATTTTCTCTATTAAAAAAAAATGTATAGGGAATATAAGGGCACCAGATCCATATCCATAAATAGAGTATAGTTTGAATGAGCTTACTGGCAGGAAGTGGCTTAAATTGTTTCCAAAGTTGTATTCTGTTGTGAAGATCCGTGGTCAGTGGACCCTAGGTTAACTAGTTGACCACCACAGATGGAGAGATAAGGGAGTAGGAAGGCTTTTCACAAACCCATTTCAAGCAAAACAAAACCGGATGTAACTAGTGGATTTACAGAATAAATTAAGTTAGGGATGATTCACTTTTTAAAGGATTTTCTAAGTTTCCTTTATGAGAGTTGCCATAATGTAATTTGGGACGCCTGGGTGGCTCAGTTGGTTAAGTGACTGCCTTCGGCTCAGGTCATGATCCTGGAGTCCTGGGATCGAGTCCCACATCGGGCTCCCTGCTCGGTGGGGAGTCTGCTTCTCCCTCTGGCCCTCCCCCCTCTCATGTGCTCTCTCTCATTCTCTCTCTCTCAAATAAATAAAATTTCAAAAAAAAATGTAATTAAAGCATAGTTCCACTTATAGAAGTCCGATTTCAACTAGCCTATTAAGAAAGTATCAAACTTGGGGGTGCCTGGGTGGCTCAGTTGGTTAAGCGTAGGACTCAGTTTTGGCTCAGATCGTGATCTCAAGGGGCTCCATGCTCAGTGGGGAGTCTGCTTGAAGATTCTCTCCCTCTGCCCCACCCCACCCCCAGCTTGCATGCAGGCACACTCTCTCAAATAAATAAATGTTTTTAAAAAAAGGCAGCAAACTTGAATAAAATGAGGTTTCATTTCAGACCAAACTGTAATAGGTTTTATAGAGAACAATACCCTAAGTAAAAAAGTGAACTTACAATGTATTAGAGGCGATGAAACAACATTTCATAAATTTGCAAGTATATCAGAAACATTTAGGCATAAAGCATTTATGGAATGCTAAACATGGGGGGCAGAAAAACGAAAGAAAAACTTTAAAGGGTCTCACAATTGCAACAAGATAGGTGAAGTGACCAGTTGTTTAAGAGCCTGTGAATGGGGAAGTGTGCCAATTCTTTTTTTTTTTTTAGTTTTTTATTTAAATTCAATTAGTTAACATATAGTGTATTATTTGTTTCAGGGTTAGAATTTAGTGATTCAGCAGTTGTATATAACACCCAGTGCTCACTATATCCCGTGCCCTCCTTACTGCCCGTCACCCGAAAGTGTGCCCATTGTGACCAGCGAACCCCACCCCCAGTTAATCTCGTGTTACTTGCACCCTTGCCCATAGCCCTTACTCACACTTAGCTTCTCCTGCAGTTTCTGCATCTACTTTGCAACCCTTAGATTCCAAACCAGAGCTGCAAAGGAAGGGACACACTGAGACTGAGATTAAGACCCAGGACTAAGAAGACAAAGCTTCAAAATTTAGTCATCTGTGCGCCCTTACCTTTGTTATAGAATATTATGAGAATATAAAAATATAGAAATATTAAGCATTAACCTTAAAAATAAGTCGGTTACTTTCCCTGTGAAAGGGGATTTGGGAACAGCAGAGAATTGCAGTTTGCGACACGCAAGCTATGACAAGACCACAGGCAAGTCCAACATATGAAGGAGAGGAATGTGGTTTTACGGTCAAGAAGGAGGATGTTGGGAGGGTTGCTTTGAAGCAAAGTCCACTGGAGAAAAACAGGAGTTCGGGGTGACGGTGGTTTGTCACCGGCCGCGCTGCTGGGATGCTCACTTCCTGTAAGAGATGCAGTGCCCATCTTTCCCTGTGGGGGCCTGTAATTCGGGATTCTTCCCTGGGGAGGGTTCTTCTGTTGGATCTGTAGTTGACCTTGAGTGATGCGGCTCCCCCTTCCAACCTCCCCTTCTGCATCCTTTACTGATTTTCACAAACACAACCTTTAAAAAGTTTTTATTTTGAAATAATTGCAAAAAGTACAAGGAACTCTTGTATACTCTTCATCCAGATCCACCACTTATTAACATTTATTATATTTGTTTTATTAATCTCATTCTCTATCAATTGAACCATTTGAGATCAAATTGAGATATGCCCCTTTACCTTTAAATACTTCAACGTGTATATCCTAAGAACAAGGACATTCTCTTAAGAGCACAATAAAATTATCCAAATCAAAAAATGTAATGATTACATTATCTAATATATAATCCATATTCAAATTTTGCCAACTGTCACAATAATGTTCTTTTTAGCTGTTTTTCCTAATCCAGGATCCAATTCAAAATCACCCATGAACGTAGTTATCTTACCTCGTTAGTCTCTTAATCTGGCACAAAATGAGAACGTTTTTGAAGAGCATGGAACAATTAACCAGATTTGCCTACCTCAAATAAAGGTTATGCTTTTATTTTTTTTTTCAGCAATACTATCTTGTGTCACGTTCTTTTGAGGATATCATATCATGACGTACACGATGTCCATTCCTCTCAAAACGCCTGATGTTAGCGTTAATGATATGATTATGGTAGTTGTCCACCAAATTTCTCTATTGCAAACTTATTTATCTTTGTAATTAACATGTAACTTGTGGGGAGTTATTTTGAGACGACCTACTTTCTCCTTTTAGCATTTTTTGATGACTCTTGCCTAAACCAATGTTTTTGAGATACAATTCACACAGTGGACCAACCACTTTAACAGACTCGTTTTCGTGTACTCGCAAGGTTGTGCACCCACGCTCTCCAACCCTGAAGCATCCTGGCGGGATGCGTCTCCCTCCTCTCTGCACGTCCCCCGCCGCCCCCCACTTCACCCCCGCAGCAGGGCCCCCGCCCCGCAGCCGGACGCCTTTCCCTCCCTCCGTGCCCCCGACCCGCGAAGCCCGCCCCTGGGTCCTCCGCCTTCCTCGGACTTGGCGGCTGCATACATCCCCAGACGAATGTTGTCCTTGGGTCTGGCTTCTCTCATTTAGCACGAAGTTTTCAAGGTTCCTGCACACGATAGCTTTAATCAGTACTTCACTCTCGTCATTCGCCTAAAGGGATCATTACCTGGTTCTCCACAAACGACGACGCTCTAACACACGTCGCGTCTATACTCGCCAGGCAACACTACTCTCCCCGCCCCGCGTCAGGAGGAGCGCCAAGAAAACCGCGCCGGCGGACAGCACTCTAATGGACAGGGTTCCCTCGCCCTCCGGTCCCTGCCAGCCTCGGATCAGAAGGCCTCCAAAGGTCGCCTCCCCGGGACGGACACCGCCGGGCCTCACCAGCACCTCAAGCGCCCGGGGCCGCCGGCCACCGCGCAGGCTCCGCCCCTCCGAGGCCCCGCCCCCGCGTCCCAAGGCGGAAGTGACGCATCGGAAGCGCCCCTGGTCCCCTTGCAGTGGGGGGAAGGAATCAAACCCCCAAGATGGCGGCGGCGTCGGAGGAGCGGATGGCTGAGGAAGGAGGCGGCGGCCACAGCGACGGCGGCCCCTCTTCGGCCATCGGCTCTGCCCAGCGACTTCCCCCCCCGCCCCCGCCCCCGGCCCCGCAGCCGGGCTCCCAGGCGCCCCCAGCCCCGGCGCTGGCTCCCGACCAGCTGCCTCAAAACAACACGCTGGTGGCGCTGCCCATCGTAGCCATCGAGAACATCCTCAGCTTTATGTCCTACGACGAAATTAGCCAGCTCCGCCTGGTGAGGCCCCCGCGGGACCCCCGCCGCCCCCTCCGCCGGCCGAGGTCTGGGGAGGGGCGGAGAGGGGAGCGCGTCCCCCGGGGGGGGGAGCCGCAGCCGGCTCCAGGACGCGGAGTCCCGGTGCCGGGCGGCGGGGTCGTCCCCCCTTCCTGCCGCGGGGCTAGGGTCTCGCTGCCCCGGCCCGGAAGCGGGGCGGCGGCGGGAGTTGGGCGTCCCAGCGCAGCCCGGCCTGAGCGCCGGCCCCAAGGCTCCGGCCGCCGCCTTTTGTGCACCAGCGTCCAGCCCCTGGCCGGGCCCAGCCAGGTTTGGTCGGTCCGCAGGAATCACGCACTGTGTCTCCCCCCGCCTTCTCCCCCAACCCCCGACCCAGGTTTCCCGGTTGGAGAAGATGAAGTAGGGTCGGGGAGGCCTCCCCAAACCCGGTGGGGCTCCGAGGGGCGTGAACGCCATTTGGTGGCCCCAGCTCCCCAGGTGACCAGTAAAGTAGAGCCCACCGAGAGCGCGTCCGGCTCGGCCTCGCCCCGACACTTCCCACCCTCGGGGAGCACCTCGCCCCTGGACAGGGTTGGTTTCTCTTGCAGTTCATTTTCTAACTAGTGACTTAACGCCCACCCGCCAGCTTCAAATCACAGTAGTTCAGTGATTTACAGAAAGGAGGCATTTACCTCGCTCCACAGCGTGGACTGAAGGTTTGATGAATGTCTTAGTTCAGTAAGATCTTTTGCTTCCTGTCGGGGGATTTATCTTTAAGTGGGAAGGAAATTGAAGGAAGTGGACATTTTGAAGTGATTGCAAGCCGACTGTGTGTAGGGGCTAATCTGTGTTTGGAATTGTTTATAAGAGGACAAAGACATATTTCTGAATGTAGTGTGGACAGCATTTTCTCGTTCATGTGCCACATTTTAGGTTTACACCTCCGGTTTAAATTTGATTCTAATTACGTTTGGAAAGGAGATCATACTTTTTAAAGAAAGTTTATTAATTTGATTCAAACTGATGACCAGGTTTTTTTTCCTAGTCAGCCCAGCAGGTCTACCACGCCAGCCTGCAGAATGGAAGATTCCTCAGTTGAAAAGTCATATTTCAAAATTGATTGTCCCTGAATTCCCCAAACATGTCATCGTAGAATTCCGTATAGAATCTTAAATATTCCTTCCGATTTTTTAAAGGATGGTGTTTGATCAAGATTCATGCTGTACATAGTTGGGCATAACATTTGATTGAATTGAGCCTCTCAGCCAGACAGTGGCTTTGTAAAGCTTGGAATAGTCACAGTTTTGGTTTGTAAATGTAGGGGAAAACTGGTTTTTTGTTCATCAGTCGTGTACTTTTTTTAAAAATTAAAAACATTTTTTGAGGGGGAAAACTAGCTTCTTAGGACATCCCACAGTTTATTAATAAATGACATCTCTTTCAAGTGAAATATTCAGTTGCATTCTTAATTTTAAAGCAGTCCTCTATTCTAGCTTTTTAAGGGTACAGATTTGTAGTTTCAAACAAAGATTTTTCATAAGGAGCTCCTTACCATCCCCTGCACCACCACCCTCTTCCCCCCCTGCCCCCCAAAAGATTCTGCCGTCAATTTTATGTCTCAAAGATGGGTCTTTTCCCTCTGGTTTAGTAATGTTTCTTATTCTTTTGTTTACTTAAGGTTAATAGATAATTCTTAGATTAAGTGGTTAATCTTTTGTGGGCATCTGGAAGTGTCTTTGGTTTCAGATTGATTGGCTCTGTGTTGTAAGGTACAATTCAATTCAGGTAGCATTATAAAAGAAGATGTTCTTTCTTGCCACTAGATGTCAGCATTAATTTAATTGTGGTCTTTTAATGAAATTGGCAGGGTAGAAACAGTGCCTGGTAGGTGCTTTACTTATACCTAATGGGCTATTTGCCAAAAAATCAAGGAACTTTAGTATGTATGCTGCTATCTGGAGTACACATTACATAGGTCCTTTCATTTTAAGTATTTTTTTTTAGTGGAATTAAGGCTGGATATGCTTTGACGAGAATGATATTAATTAAGAAAAGAATTAGTTTCCATAAAGCTAAATGTCAACTACTCAGTGGTTGATGAACTAGTTTATGTATTGTTTGGATGTTTGGATTTTTTTCTTTCTTCCCACTTTACTTGCCTTATTAGGACCTCAGTTGTAACTGTGGTTAGCACCTAAATTAGAGGACAGGCACACAAGCCATGTACTCATTACTCTGTATTTTCTTTAAAAGATTTTCTCTCGGTTGAAACTGCTAAAATAACATTTTTCAGTTCTTTGTGCAGTTTAGTTGATGATAGTCTTTGCTTCCTGTTGCCATGAATAATTGAAATTCGACTCTCCAGTCCAGTTCTTACCAAGGGATTGTCCAAATGCCTATTGAATTGTTGGTTTGTTTGTTCGTTTTTCCTGCCATTGACTATTGCTCCAAAAATGTACCCAGAGCCTAGAGATACTGGTTACACAGAAATAGCTCTTTAAATATTTAACTCTTCCAATGTATTTAAAATTATTTGGTGGAACACAGCTTTTGAAGTGACAAAACTTGTACTTTGAGTTGTTTTTTCAGTAAGTGAGACAAATTTGTGCTGATGCAGCGTTAGACTGTCACCTAGGCCCTCTTGATGGGGTGAGAATTTTTGAAACAAGTGGCAAAGGTTAAGAAGTGAGGTCCTACCCCCAGTTCGGGAGTGTATCTAAGCCAAGTTTGAGCCTTTGATTTAGACTTGTGAGCATAGTGTTCTCACTCACTGAAAAATGAGTATGGAAGGCTTTTTTAAAAGCTGTTTCAGAGGGATCCTATCAAATTTTTTCCTCTATGATTTGAGTGGGGAGCTCCTATAAATTTAATGGAATCCTGTTAGTGGTTCAGGACATAAATATGACTGAAGGTTAAATTCAGAAGTCTTGCTCATTATCTGGAATGAAGTTTTCTGGTAGGTAACAAAATACATACATACTTTCATCCCGAGCTATTTCTCTAGAGCACTCTAGCTAGTTAAATCTGTTACCCGTTTATAGTTCCTTTTTCATCTTTTGTTCAAATAGGTTAGAAAATTTTATAGAGAAGGTTGATTGGTAGGAAATATGAAGGAAAATGAGAAACCATTACTCTTTTTTTTTTTTTTAATAGGCAAGCGCTTTTCCTTATTATCTCTTGCTCTATGCCAGTAGTTCTCAAATTTTTTTTTACCTCGGGACATCTTTATACTCTTAAAAGTTATTGAGGACCCTAAGAGCTTACCTTAGAAAATTCTAGAAGACACAGGAAGAGACAGTACATACTTAGCGGTCAGAAAAATAATGTTATGTGTCATGTGGCCACTGGAAGAGTCCACTGTATATTATGGAAGAAAGAGTAAAAATGGCAAATAATGTCTTAGTATTATGAAAATACTTTGGCCTTGGGCGCCTGGGTGGCTCAGTTGGTTAAGCGACTGCCTTCAGCTCAGGTCATGATCCCAGGGTCCTGGGATCGAGTCCCACATCGGGCTCCCTGCTCGGCGGGAAGCCTGCTTCTCCCTCTCCCACTCCCCCTGCTTGTGTTCCCTCTCTCGCTGTGTCTCTTTCTGTCAAATAAATAAATAAAATCTTTAAAAAAAAAAAAAAAAAGAAAGAAAATAGTTTGGCCTCACAGACTCTCAAAAGGATCTTGGGAATCCCAGGGGTCCCTAGACCACACTTGGCAAACCATGGCTCTTTGTGGCGGTGTTATGGAGAATATATTCTATGCATTGATGATTTGTGGTTTTTCCCCACCATCTCATCATTGGGTTATTTTTATTAACAGGTACTTAAGTACAGGTTGGAGATTATAATATTTAGGGGACAATTCATTTTTCCTGCAGATTCTAGTCCTAAAGTGAAGGGTTCAACCAGTAACCCTGCCCAGAGTGTCATGAAGACGGAATGGACACACCTTCCTTGAGCACACTTAGAAAGCACCAGAATAACAAATGCAAAGATAAGAAATACAAGACTGTTGAGGTTAATCGGGAGCACTTAATCAGAGGCTTCCTCAAGATAGTGAGTTTTTTATCCAGTTTATCCTTAGTAAAGGTGAGAGAACATTCCCAGCAGAAAAGAAATGACGTACAATGTAGTGAAGTGACTGGAGCAGGGTGACTAATTAGAGCTATGAGGTGATTGTCTGAAGTGTCAGATGTCCTAGATTAGTGCTCAGACTCCCCCCTTTTCCCACCTTTTTTTATTTCTCAGACTGGCCAGATTTAAGAAACTGTTTTGAGAACCTGCGGGGTTGACACCTTTTGCTGGGGGCAGCAAGTAAGAATGTTGAGAAACAACTTCCACCTCTTAACATCATCATCATTTCCTAACAGACCAGAGGCACCTGAACAACCTGGTCAGCAGAGCAGGGAAGATTCAGACGGTATGGGAGAAGGTCCTAGCTTCCAAGGATGGCCTATGTGTAGGATCCAGTCTCGCGATGTTTAGGAACCAAAGATAACCCTTGATCGAGGTTTCTCCCGACCACCTACTTCTAGCGTCTTGGACTTAAGCTCAATTGAAACAGGCATCATCAAGCTGTTGAGTTTCCCAAACATGCTAGGCCTCTCACAGCAGGTGCTGCTTCTGCCTGCAGCCTCTCCTTCATCCCCCCTCCTAGAGAGTATCTGTACCTTCAGAATACACCTTAAGTGTCAGTACCTCAGTACAGCCTCTGTGCCTCTTTTCTGAACCTCACTGGGTAGTACTTCTGAGTTCCCAATGCAACATGGTTGTACTTACAGATTCTATTGGAATTGTCTTTGGAGGGGCCGGTTGGGCACTGAATTTAGGCTCCTCGTACCCTTTCATCAGGAATCCCAATGGCCTTCTGTAGTCTGTGATTCAATATGAGTACTCAGTGTTTGTTGAATTAATGAAGTAGTTCTTAAAAACACTGCACTAGGGACACCTGGGTGGCTCAGTCGTTAAGCGTCTGCCTTCGGCTCAGGTCATGATCCCAGGATCCTGGGATCGAGCCCCGCATCGGGCTCCCTGTTCCGCGGGAAGCCTGCTTCTCCCTCTCCCACTCCCCCTGCTTGTGTTCCCTCTCTCGCTGTCTCTCTCTCTGTCAAATAAATAAATAAAATCTTTAAAAAACAAAACAAAAACTGCGCTACTCCAAGTAAAGGATAGAAAATAAATGTCATTGTGAAATAAATGTTTTCTGGATACACTATGGTAGTGCTAGAAAATGCGCTGCTTCATATTTACCTCCAACAGAGGAGAGGAGAATTTTTTAAATTTAAGACCATTTTAAGAAGCTTGGGTGACTAGAAAAATCTTCATAATAAGGATGAAAATTGATAAGGTGATGTGGCTCGTATGTGATTACTAAGAGTCGCCATTTGTATTAGTGTGTCAGGCTGCATTGTAAGCAACACTCCGTTCCTATATTAATGAGGAGAATGATGGTACAGATCATCAAAACCAGAATAATCAGAAAAGCTGTTCTATTTGGCTTCTAGGCGGTATTATAGAAATCCTGGGAACAGGCTTTTCTTCCTAATTGTTTTGCTCAGGCTAATATTTAAATACATTTTTAGGGGCGCCTGGGTGGCTGAGTCAGTTAAGCGTCTGCCTTCAGCTCAAGTCATGATCTCGGGGTCCTGGGATCAAGCCCTGCATTGGGCTCGCCACTTAGTGGCAAGTCTGCTTCTCCCTCACCTCTGTGATCTCTCTTACTCTCGCTCTCAAATAAATAAAAATCTTTAAAAATAAAATAAATTTATATTTTCTTTCCAAGTGAACATCTAGGGGGGATACCCAGAGAATTTAAGATTTGTTGTAATTTTTTTTTAAATTTTGTGTTTAAATTCAATTTAGCTAACATACACTGTATTATTAGTTTCAGGGGTAGAATTTAGTGATTCATCAGTTTACATATAACACTCAGTGCTCATTACATCAAGTGCCCTCCTTAATGCCCATCACCCGGTTACCCCATCCCCCCACCCAACTCCCCTCCAGCAACCCTGTTTGTTTCCTGTAGTCCAGAGTCTTAAAATTTGTTATAATTCTACCTGCAGATAATTAACTCTGTGTCTCTCTGTATATGGTATTACGTATTAGACAATCCACACCGTGTAGACAGAATTTTTTAAGTGATTCTATCACCCATCATTAACTTTTTGCCACATCTGCTCTATCTCTTTCACTTGTGTGCTCATTCTTTCCCTCTCTAAATGTGTGTGTTATATGTCCGCCACACAGATTATTTCACACACAGATTATTTCATTAAGCCATTTGAAAGTAAAATGCAAATACAATGACATTTTATCCTTTATGTAATCACAGTATTATCACTTCCCAGGGATTTAACATTACATTTTATATTCTAACTTCTCAGTTATCTGCAAAATGTCTTTATAGCTTTTTTTTGGTGGGGGATAAGGCTTTTGAATCTAGTAAAACATTGTCTCTTTAATCCAGAACATTCTCCCTACTTTTTTCATTCTTTAATGCAGTTGGCTTTTTGAAGAATCAGGGCAGATGGCTTATAAAATGTTCTACAATGCAGATTTGTCTCAATTGTTTTCTCATGATTGACTTCTGGTTTTTGAACTTTGAAAGAATTCTAGAAAGATTTTGGTCTAGCGCCATTTTTCTAAACTTTAGCAGTGTGGTGAGAACACCCACTAATGTCCTTAAGATCTCGTATTGCCTCAAGAAGTCCTACTTGAGACTCAGCCAGCAGTGTCTGTAGCAGTGGGTATTAGTCAAGACTGTGGCCAGTTGAGAATAGTTAGGATAAGTGTTTCACTCTGTAGAGCTGCAGATCACTAAATCTAAAAAGATACTAATTAGAAGCCTAAATTCTTAATTTCACTTTTGCCACTAAATAGTTTGATTGACTTTGTACAAATTACATAATTTCTTAAGGCCTCCATGTTCTCTCTCTGTAAAAAGAAAGAAAGGTTCCGGTGTCTTAAGTTCCTTCCAGTTTGGGGGTTATTGATAAGCAGCCTAATCGTTAATAATAACTTCCGGATTAATTGGAGAAAAGCATCAAGTATTCATTTGAGAACTTTAGAGCACTAAATAAGTACATGAAAAATCTGGTTCCATTACAGTATTTCCTCAATTCTAAGATATAATTTCATGTTTTAACATTTTTGAAATCAGAATGTATCTTGATCAACTTATATGTGTATTATTCTAGCAGTGCTTTTTTTTCCCCAGAAGAGCTTTTATTGAATTAAACAAAATCAAAGAAGTCCACCCTTTTATATTTCACAGCATCTAAGCCATCTGAAAAAGAAATGGTGCCAGTTATAATTGTAAGACCATTCTGATGTCAAATGTTAAAATATGAAAAAAATGTGCATCTTAGAATCAACTGAGATTTGATACTAAGATTAGGTGTCACAGGAAAATTGCAGGTTTCACAAATTTATGGCATATGTGTCTTGCGTTGTTAAGAAGGACCATAGGGGCACAAGAAATCAAAAAAGATTTCTAAGTAAAGCAAAGAGAAGAATTTTCATTACTACTTATGTTAGAAAGCGATGGAAAAGGATAAACATGGCATTTTAACTCTTCAAGTAATTAACAAAGAAAACCACATGTCCTAACTAGAGAGGCAGTAACAGAGGACCTAAACTAAATGTCTCTGCTGCAGACCGACATATTCCATAAGCTCCCTGGTATGTTGGTAAGTGTCTATTTTTGCTGATCTCTGAATGCAATGGTAGTTTTTGACATAGTCATCACCATTGTATATTAGACTCCAGAATTTTATTTTACTGTCGTGGGTGAATGACCAAATTGCTAGGATTTTTGTTGTATTTTAATAACCAGGAAACTAAAATTTCTTCCCGTCAGCTTTGGGAAATTCTTAAAATACCCATAGATATAAAGCTACATTGTATTTTTTTTTTAAAGATTTTATTTATTTATTTGACAGAAGGAGAGACAGCGAGAGAGGGAACACAAGCAAGGGGAGTGAGAGAGGGAGAAGCAGGCTTTCCTCTGAGGAGGGAGCCCGATTCGGGGCTCGATCCCAGGACCCTGGGGTCATGACCTGAGCCGAAGGCAGATGCTTAACAACTGAGCCATCCAGGCATCCCTAAAGCTACATTTTAAATGAGATAATTTTGCATTGCAAGTTAGCATACATCATCAGCAGCTATCATTAAACTGCCTACTGTAGGGAAAATTAGGGTACAGTTGACCTTTGTTTTCTGTTTTGTTTGTTTTTTAAAGATTTTATTTATTTGTCAGAGCGAGAGAAAGCACAAGCAGGGGGAGCAGCAGAGGGAGAAGCAGGCTCCTTGAGGGAGCCTGACACGAGACTCGATCCCAGGACCCCGGGATCATGATCTGAGCCGAAGGCAGATGCTTAACTGACTGAATCACCTAGGCGTCCCAACAGTTGACCTTTGAACAATGCAGGGGTTAGGAGCGCCAACCCCTATGCATTTGAAAATCCACATACAACTTCTGACTCCCTAAAAACTCAACTACTAACACTCTACTATTGACCAGAGCATTATCAATAATGTAAATAGTTGACTAACATATTTTGTATATTCTATATGTTAAAAAAGCTGTGTTCTTAAAATAAAGGGAAGCTGGAGAAAAGAGAATCATAAGAAGAGAAGATACGTTTACAGAATTGGACTGTGTTTATAAAAAAAAAAATCCACGTTATAAGTGGACCAGTGCAGTTCAAATTTGTGCTGTTCAGGGGTCAACTACTTCTGTTTTCAAGGGTCACTTTGCTTCTTTCTGAATTCTAAACAAAGGTATGTGATCTATTGTATCTTTGTTTTTGTGCTATTGGTCAATGCTTACTAGACATCCAGGAAAGAAAGAATACCAAATTAAATGCTGCTCTTTTCTACGATATTGATTAATGCTTAAAATATTTTTGACTTCAGCTTTTGTGGTGCTAGTCTCATTTGTCTGCCTTTGTGACCTTCTGTTTTCTCTTTTTACCAGCTTTTAATGATAATGTCAGTTGAGACTCTGTAAGCTTTTATTTTCTTATGTTATACTTGTTCATTTGGGGGTTCATCTACATTGATTTCAGCTATCCCCATGTGAAATTTCTGGAACCAGATCTTTAGTCCTAATATAGTTTCTTACAGAAAATAACCAACTATCCCCATATGAGATCTTTCAAAAAATGGGTGGTCTTTTTAAAGTCATTTCTCATTACCATCTGATTTCCCTGCTCAAAATGTGGGAGATTTTATTCCGCTCAGATTTGCCTGCACATCTGATCTACCCTCAGAAGTAGGTTGCTTGGCAATGGTTTACTCACTCCAGACTCTGCCTTTGCTTGGGCCACACCTCTAACTTAGCAGTCCTTGTCCTCTTTGCGAAGCTAACTCAAATCTTGTATAATGTGAAGTCTTCCTTGGCTGACCTTATCTGCTTATTTATTTACCTGCTGATCACCCACACTAGTACTGGTCAGTACTCAGACACTGAGCCGAGTTTCTGGATTATTAGAAGATGTCTGCGTCCTAGTAGTTAGTAGATTCAGTGCGGCAAAATGCTGGTATAATAATAAAATAATTTAAACAGTACCCAGGAAACTATTACGATAACATTTGACCTTAATTTTTTCTCTGTAAATTTATTGCTGCTAAAAAATTATTTCCATTATTTCATCTCAGAAATTGTCAAAGAGGTTGCAGAGTCCACAACGATGTGTTCCCTACCAGACTGTGTTAGAAGGTGCTTCACCTCAGATAGTTCTGGCAACAACAACAAAAAATGTTTTTATAGCCCTCAATTTTTATCCCCCAGCGGTGCTGCTTTCAAGTCTTTGGGCTGATACTATTTTGATATTATCTGTTGACTTTCTACTGTGAAAGATGAGAATTGAGCCTGCTGTATTCCCCCTCATCACACATACAGATGCTCTCCTCCTTCCCGCAATAACATAAAGTGGTTTTCTTTTTCCCTCACATAAAGTTTCAGTACCGTATCGTGACAATGTATTTATTTAGGAACGGGGCACTGGTTCTTCAAGTTTAGTCTAGGCCTCCCAGAGTGGTTCCCAAGACCCTTTCAGGGAGTCTGTAAGATCTAAAGTACTTCCATTATAGTTCTAAGTTGTTATTTCTGCGTTTAACAAGTGGACAGTGGAGCTTTCCGGGAGCCCTGTGACATGTGATGATGTCAGCACACCGACAGCTCGTGAAATGTGTGCTTGTGTATTATGTTTTCTAGAACTTTCTAAGGTAATACTTCAGTAGATTGAATGCAGAAGCAGATATGGCTATCCATTTCTGTTCTATAAAACTACATATCAAAGAGATTTGCAAAAATGTAACTCTTAAGTATTTTTAGAAGAGTTATTTTTCCTTTAAAAGTTATTTATGTTGGGGCACCTGGCTGGCTCAGGCAGAGGAGTGTGCAACTCTAACTCTTGATTTTGGGGTCGTGGGTTCGAACCCCATGATGGGTGTAGTGATTACTATAAAGCATAAATAAACTTTACGAATTATTGATGTTGATATGTATTGGTTTTGTTATTGTTATTTTTTAACAGACATTGAGCATATGTTGACAACTGGTTTAGTTTAGTTAGAAATAGATCCCACCAAATTCTAAAATATCATTTATTAGGAATTACTCTTAGTTTCATTACTTAAAATTTGTTATGTTTTTATTTATTTTCAACTGGAAAAGAAGTGTTTTCCTTAATATCTTTCATTTGGCATGCTATGATTTAGGAAGTACATAGTATTTAATACTAGAGTATTACAGCCTTCGTTAGCTTCAATCCAGCTTGCCAGAATTTTTGTGTATTCTCAGGAGAAAGCAGACATATCAAGAGTTTCATCAACATTTCAGTTTCAGCAAGTATCTGTCAAGCATTTGTGCTGGGTTGCTATGAGAGATAGAAGCATATGACAGCCCCCACCTAATCGCCTTGGCCTTGATCTAGATTTTTCTCAATGTCTTGCACTTTCAACATCCACACCTGTACAGTGAGAACTAACATTCAAGTTGATTCCTCTGAGTCACTGCAAAATTCTCAGGGATCAAAGAACAAAAGTATTTTGTGCACTGGGTTTCATTAAGATAAAAAAAGACGCTGGCATGTCTCAGAAATAGAGCACCTATGGAACAAAGTGTTCCAGTTAGTACTAAGTTAAACCATTTATTTAACATAATTTTTACAGAGCACTTTAGGGTTTATCAGAGTGATTTTAGTGTGTATTGTTTCATTTAATCCTAATGATATCCCTATGAGTTAGATACTATCCACATTTTACAGAAGGCTGACTCAGTCTTTCAGGTGGCTGACTTGCTCAAGAATGTGTACAAGTTAGGTACAAATTCAGGTGTTCTGACTTATGATTCTGTGCTCTTACTGTATAAAAACCTTAAAGATTCAAAATAGTCGAGATTCTGCTACATATGTTAAAATATTTTATATTATAGAGGATATGATAGTATCTAGTATAGAGTAACTCTCTGTAGTTAACCCTGACTAGTAGAAATAAATAAGAATTCTCATTCTGGTTATAGATCATATAAACTTTATGAGAGGTTGGGCTTAAGTTTGAATGCACATTTTGAGCTAACGGAGAATTTTCTTTATTCAAACCGTTAAAATCCTTTTGAATATGTTGTTTTACTGATCTTCAGGACTACATTTTCTGACCACAGTAGTGGGGATACATTCAGAACATTCAGCCAATACCTAAAATAAAGGTAAAGTATTCCTTGCCTACACATAGTATTAATTTCTTAAGGTAATGCTACAAGAGTTATAAAGCATGAGGGGTTCACCTCATATATATATATATACACATATACTGTATGTACAGATTTAGAGAGACAGCAGACTGGGGAACGGTACTGACACAGAACTTCCCTCTAACAGGAATCTAAGTTAACTGTCTTGTTATTTATTTGGGTTTTACCTATTAAAATTCGTCCTTCTCCTTTTTCCCTGTAGGTTTGTAAAAGAATGGACTTGGTCTGCCAGAGAATGTTGAATCAGGGATTTCTAAAAGTGGAGAGATACCACAATCTATGTCAGAAACAAGTTAAAGCACAACTTCCAAGGTATGTTGTGGCTAGTGGTGGCAGTAATTTACAAATGGGAATTTTCTTTGTTTCTTGGTTGTTGTTGTTGTTGTTTTTAAGTAATGGCTATAGCCAACATGGGGCACCCCTGTTGTTTTGAGTTTTGTTTTTTGATTTGGGTAAGTTTACATATTAAATGGTTTCCAACTTTTTAGAGGGAAGGGTACCCAGATCACAATAAGTGATTTTGACTATGGTTCACCCATTCTCACCATTTCTATTCAGCATTATACTGGAGTTTCTAGCCAGGGCAGTTAGGCAAGAAAATGAAATAAAAGGCTTCCAGATTGGAAAGGAAGAATTTGTGTTCTCTCTTCATAAATGACAAGATCTCATATATATGTGGTCATATACACAAGGAGTCCTCTAATTGTTAGAGCTCATAAATAAGCTCCATAGGGCTACAGGATGCAAGATCAATATACAAAAAGGAGTTGTGTAATTGTATATACTAGCAATAAATGATCCAAAAGCAGGTTAAGACAATTCCAGGATGCAGGGATGGGCAGGGTGGGTAAAGGGGAGTGGGAGATGCAGGCTTACAGGGATAGAATGAAAAAGTCATGGGGATGAAAAGTACAGCATAGGGAATATAGTCCATGGTAGTATAATCACATTGTGTGGTGACAGATGGCAGCTACACTTGGGGTGAGCATGGCATAAGCTAGAGATGGTGACTACGTTGCACACCTGAAACTAATATAGCATTGTGCATCAACTAGACTCCAGAAAGGGGGGGCAGGGGCCTAGCTGGCTCGGCCACAAGAACATGTGATTCTTGATCTCGGGGTCGTGAGTTCAAGCTCCATGTTAGGCATAGAGCTTACTTAGAAAAAAAAAGATCATCCCATTTATAGTACCATCAAGAAGAGTAAGATACTTAGTAGTGACGATAACAGAAGAAGACTTGTCTGCTGAAAACTACAAAACACTGGTAAAAGAAATTTAAGGAGACTTCAGTGGAAAGACATTTCATGGTCATGGATTGAAAGACTTTCTGCTCTGAAGGCGGCAGTTCTCCCCAGGTTGATGTGCACATTCAGTGCAATCCCTGTCAAAATCCTAGCTGTGGTTTTTGTGGAAAACAACAGGCCCATCCTACGATGCCTGTGGAAATACAAGACTCAGAATAATCAAAAGTCTTGAAAAAGAGCAACAAAGTTGGTAGAGAACTACCACTTTCCAATATAAAAACTTACTGCAAGGCTGCTGTAATCAAACCAGCGTGGTGCAGACATAAAGACAGACGTGTAGACCGATGGAATAGAACGGAGAGTGTGGACAAGAAATCCTTACATGTTTAGTCAGTTGATTTTCAACCAGGATGCCAAGACAACTCACTGGGGAAGGAATGATGCTTTCCACAAATGATTCCGGGATAGCCGGGTATCTGTATGCAAAAGAATGAAGTTGGGCTCCTTCCTCATTCCATCTACAAAAATTAACTCAAAGTAGACTATATAGATCAAAGGTGAACGTCAGCGCTATACTGTAAACCCTCACGTAGAAACAGTACTGACCTCCATGAACTTGGATTAGGCAGTGGTTTCTTGGCTATGACACCAAAAGCACACGAGTAACAAAAGAAAAGAGTAGGCAGACTGGACTTCATCGGAATGTGAACTTCTGTGCCGCCAAGACGGCAAAGGACAACACACACAAGGGGAGAAAACAGTTACAGCTCGAATATCTGGTGAGGGACCTGCGTCCAGATTGTGTGAGGAACTGTTAGAACTCAACAATAAAAAGACACACAACCAGGTTGAAGGGTGGGCAAAGACATTTCTCCAAAGAAGAGAAACTGAAGGCCAGCATATACAGGATGCTCAACATCCATGATCCCCGGGGCATTGCAGATCAAAACACTGAGATAGCACTGAACACCCACTAGGATGGCCAAAGTAAAGAAGTCGTCTTGGGAAGGATGTGGGCAAATCGGAACCATCATAAATTACTGGTGGGATTGTAAAGTGGTTCTGCCACTTTAGAAAACACTTTGTTCCTCAAAAGGCTAAACATAGAATTACCAAATGATCCAGCAATTTCACTCCTAGGTGTATAGCAAAAGAAATGGAAATACAGCCACACAAAAAACTTGTACATGAGTGTTCTGTGCAGCATTATTCATGATAGCCAGAAAGTGGAAACAGCCCAAAAGTCATCACCTGATGATCGGATCATCAGAATACTGCTATGTCTATATGACAGAATGTCAATGGGCAGTAGAATGGAATCCTTGACACACGCTCCAACATGGATGAGCCTTGAGAGCTGTGCTCTGTGAAAGAAGACGGACACGAAATGCCACATACCATACGACTCCAGTTACTTGCCGTGTCCAGAAGGGGCAGATCCCTAGAAACAGAAAGTACGCTAGTGGTCGCCAAGTGCTGGGGAATTGGAGTGAATGATAATAGTTAACGGACTTTCATTGCATGGTCGTGAAAATGTTTAGAAATTAAATGGTGGTAGTGGGTGCACAGCTCCATATGTACTAAAAACCATGAAGTTATTTATACACATTAAAAGTGAATGTGAATTATTTCTCAATAAAACTTTAAAAGTTTAAATGAGCTAGGGGTGCCCGGGTGGCTCAGTTTCAGTTAAGCCACTGACTCTTGGTTTCGGCTCAGGTCATGATCTCAGGGTCATGAGATCCAGTCACACGTCGAGCTCCCTGCTCAGTGCAGAGTCTGCTTGAGATCGTCTCTACCTCTCTCTGCCCCCCTCTCTCTCTTTCTCTCTCTAAAATAAATAAATCTTTTTAAAAAAATTTTGTTAAGTAAAACTTTGAGCTGATTTTATGGGTAAAAACATACAGTCCCTTGTCCACATGTCCTTGTGTAATTCTTTCATTTCTCTTTTCTTTTTGATTCATATGGCCATTAGGCTTGATACAGCCAAAAAACAAGAAAAAACTGATTTTTTTTTTCCCCACAATAATTGATTAGTTAGTACTAGTCCTTGGCAGGGATTTCTGGACATAGCGATTCATTGATGGTTACAGTTAAATTATGACCCAATTGTAGGTATCAAATTAACAGGTAAATGTTAAACTGTTAGAAATCCCATTAAGGCATTTTCACTGCTTACCATTTAGTTCACAGTATTTCCTTCATGCTTGCTTTTTTTCTTATTCTAGGAGGGAGTCAGAAAGAAGAAACCACTCGTTAGCTCGTCACGCGGACATCCTTGCTGCTGTGGAAACAAGGCTCTCACTGTTAAACATGACTTTCATGAAATATGTGGATTCCAATCTCTGTTGCTTCATCCCAGGAAAGGTAAAATAGAACTGCTTACCCAAAACAGCTGGATTGTGCTGCTTAAACTTAAATTATTATAAAGCGATTGTTTAAATGTCAGAATCGTACCCGCCTCTGTGGAATGAGTTCCTGTGAATGGATTTGTTTAGCTCCTGTACAGTAACTGATATAAATCCATATCATACTTGATCTTCATGTTTAAAAGTCTCATTATGAAACACACAGTAGAAGCTCTGCTGTTCTATAGAAAAGCTTGTTAGGAATTCATCCTCACCTCCAGTGAACAAACTATTTCCATAAATAGGAAGAAATAACAGAGTTCCTGCTGAAAAACACATTTGTGGGCTTTTACTCTTTGTTTAAGGTCGACAGCAAACGAGATGGGTACTGTCCCTGCCTTCAAGATTGTTCTCATTTGGGGGAGGTGGAGTGGGAGGGACAAGCTGGTTTTTGTTTTGTGTGAGAAGCGTTTCATAAAGACAAATACTTCCAGATTCAGCAAGAATTGACAGTTACTGGGTAGCAGCACAGGAACAGTGCTGTTGAACACAGAAGTCTGTCCTGGCGTATTGACTGTCCCCAAGTTCACAAAGGCGCCGGCACTCCACATGCTACTCAGGATCCTACCTCAGTGCATGTGGTATCTTGCTTCTTGAATTGAGAGTAAATTCAGATGAAATCTGTATCATATTTAGAAGAGGCAGAGATGGATTGAAAGGTCCTTCTGCTGCTTAGTCGATACTAGCAAGATTCCCTTAACATGGTCAGGACTAATCAGTTCTAGAAAAACCAGAATGTTCTCTTTTTGTTATTTCTGTAGATACTTAACACTGGCAATATTTTGTATATACTTCCTCTGTTTTCAGTTTTCTGTGACGTTTATGGGGAGGGGGATCCTGTTTCTTATTTTATTTGAAATATTCTTTAGTATATCTCACTTTCCTCCTATTAGCTACAGATTCTTCTGTGGGGTACTTAACTTTAAAAGGCAGTTCTGATTCTTACTCCAGATTGCATCCAAATCTAATGTACAGGCCTCATCTCTTGTGTTCCTGGGAAGTTCATGGAACTAGTGTAGGTTGTCCCCTACAGCCTCATGGTTTTTGTCGCATATCTCATTGTTAGGAATGTGGATACGTAAGAAACATCTTACAGTTTTCATAACCTCAAAAACACTTCAGCCAGTCGTTACGAACCAGAGTGGAGTAATGTGTGCTCAGTCCACACGGCCCGCAGAGCCTGAGATGCTTACTACCTGGCCTTTACAGAGGGGCTGGTCTTTCTAGGTGATCAGGATCGCATGATTGGAATGCTGGTCTTGACTGTCTGAACAAATCAGTTGAGTCTTGCTGTTTTTTTGCAAGTTTCTGTTGACTTTTCACGTTAATTTTAGGACCAAAATATCAAAACCGAGGTACCATGGAGAAGTCTTAAGTTGTCGAGGCGCAGCAGCCCCCCCCCCCCCGCCGCCACCGGGGCACCAGCTCAGGACAGCTCCTCAGTGCAGCCCTTCCTGTGTTCTCAGCAGCAGAGCCATCGGGAAGGAACTTCGTGCCCAGCCTCACCTGTAACGCACACCTGTACCCATCCCTCTCCCTCGTCACTGCTCTCTTCTTAGATGCGTGAAATACTTCTTCTGATCCTCAGAGCACGTTCACATTCACAGACTCCTTTCCTTTCCACACAGCTGTGGAAGGTCTAGTCCTGTTCCCTTGGTAAGAAAACTGAGGCTCAGCCAGCAGGTGGGTTTGACAGGAGTTTTACACCAGCCTGCTGATTTTTCCTTAATAGTACCCGTGTCTTCACAAAAACTCACCCGAAGTGTTCTTCTGTAAACCTAAAACACAACCCCACAAAAAAAAAAAAAAAAAAGATTTTTGTTTTTATTATCACACTTAATTCATCTTAGATTACTTTGTTTCTTAAAAGTGCCATCTTTATAGCTTATATTTTGCCTAAAACAACAAACACTGTATACTCAGAATATTACTTTTTTTCTTTCTTTCTTTTTTTGTTTTTTTTAATTAAGTAATCTCTGAGCCCAACTCATGACCCCAAGATCAAGAGTCGCCCGCTCTGGGGCGCCTGGCTCAGTTGGTTAAGCGTCTGCCTTCGGCTCAGGTCATGCTCTCAGAGTCCTGGGATCTAGTCCCGCATTGGGCTCCCTGCCCAGTGGGGAGTCTGCTTCTCCCTCTCCCAGTCCCCCTGCTTGTGCTGTCTCTCTCTGACAAATAAATAAGATCTTTAAAAAATAATACTATAATTCTTTCTCAGTGTAACATATAATCTTGATCTGGTATATAATTTCTATATTAGGTTATTCTTGTGTTGTCCCAGTTCCTGCTTCTGGATTTTACTTAAAAGTTCAGGAACTGGGGCGCCTGGGTGGCTCAGTTGGTTAAGCAACTGCCTTCGGCTCAGGTCATGATCCTGGAGTCCCGGGATCGAGTCCCGCATCGGGCTCCCTGCTCGGCAGGGGGTCTGCTTCTCCCTCTGACCCTCTTCCCTCTCGTGCTCTCTGTCTCTCATTCTCTCTCTCAAATAAATAAATAAAATCTTAAAAAAAAAAAAAAAAAGTTCAGGAACTTTCAGGACGCCTGGGTGGCTCAGTTGGTTGGGTGTCTGCCTTCGGCTCAGGTCGTGATCTCAGGGTCCTGGGATCGAGCCCCGCATCGGGCTGCCTGCACAGCGGGAGGCCTGCTTCTCCCTCTCCCACTCCCCCTGGTTGTGTTCCCCCTCTCGCTGTGTCTTTCTCTGTCAAATAAATAAACTCTTTTAAAAAAAAAATTCAGGAATTTTCATACTTCAAAGAAGAACTCATTTTTATAGTTTTGGTAGAATTCATGTCTATAGTAAACATTTCATTCACAGATTACTCTTTCACAGGCTGCTTAAGTGAACCTGGGTAATATCAACATTATAGTTTAAATTAGAAGGCCTGATATATCAGAATTTTGGAATTTTAAACTAATACTTGGGAAAAAAGCATTTTTAAAATTATTCCCTGGGGCGTGTGGGTGGCTTAGTCGCTTAAGCATTCGACTCTTGGTTTTTGCTCAGGTCGTGATCTCAGGGTTGTGTGATCGAGCCCCGCGTCGGGCTCCACGCTCAGCACGGAGCCTGCTTGAGATTCTCTCTCCCTCTTCTCCTCCCCACTCTAAAAATAAAAATAAAATTATTCTCTGAAAGAGTAGTCAAATTTACTCCTAGAATCAAGTGATAGGTTAAATATGGCAGATTAAATACATATTACCTCGATTTCCTCCCAAAGCTTGCTCTTATAGTAAAGAAGCTAATTTTAAAAAGAAAAAAAAAACGGAGACCCCAAGAGTGAAGTCAGGAGAGCAACAGCAACAAATTTCTGGAAGCTGGAAAGTACACGGGCCAGTGGTGGCTGGTTTAGCAATCTGAGGACGTTAAAGCCTGGACGGGCCGCAGGGAAGCTGGGAAGCAGCGTCCTCTGCACAGCCGGCTCCAGAAGGCTTCAAGCACCGCCGAGAGTGGGGCTAACACGGCAGGGTGGGGCACGGCTCTGCATTTAAACCTACAGGTCCCCTCCAACTCCAGACGGCTGGGTCATTGCCCTCCTGCTGAGTGAAAAACTAGGTCTTACTCACCGAAGGGGTTAAAATGGGGTCTCTGGACACAGAAACCATACGATCACAAGGACATTAAAAGAAAATATGTCTGAAGAATTCAGACTTGTCGGCAGTTTGCCACTGTCAGTCCTGGAAAGGGATCAGCAAACTTTTTCTGTAAAGGGCCAGGTAGTATGCATTTCTGGCTCTGCAGGCCACGTGGTCTCTCTCAGCTCCTCGGCTCTGAGAAACAGCCGTGGGCAGCATGTGGGGAACACACATATGTGCGCGTGTTCCAGTAAAACTTTATTGACAGAAACAGCTACAGGTCCAGCAGGGCCCCAGTGGCAACCCTTGACCACTATATTGATATTCCGTCCATCTTCTGTTAGAACTAAAAGGCTGTAGGTGCCCGGTTCACTCTGGACATTTTTTAAGTCATCTGACAGAAGTCACACTTTTTACAGTAAATTCAGGGTCCGTGTTAGCAGTTCACGCATACTGAAGCACACGTAAACAGAGGCCAGCTGACTGTTCTGGGAAATATGATGAAGAAAGACACGGTGAGCCCCTTTTCTTAATTAAGGCATTACCAGTGGGCCCTGATAATGCTTCTGTGCTTATTGAAACCCAGTGATTCCCAAAAGTCAGGATTTTCAGTGTAAGTGATTATGCAAGGTCACGAGGCTAGATTTCCCTGAGCAAACTGAAAATCTGAGAATTAGGTTTTGTTGGTTGGTTTTTAATGTTTTGGCCAGGGAGGCAGCAGGAAGAATGGCGGGATGGCATTTTGTAATCTCTTCTCCTTTTTGGGTAACTTCTTGTCTTGATGCAGTTTCACATTTGCACAAAAATTGCAAGAATAGTACAAGGATCTCCCATATGTCTTTCATCCAGATCCCACAGTTATTTACCTTTTGTCCCGCTTGCTTTTATTCTTCTGTAAGTATGTGTTTTATTTTTTTCTGAACCATTTCAAAATAGTGGAGATACTGTGAACCTTTATTCTTAAATATTCTGATGTATTTCCTGAGAAAGGGCATTCTCTGAGCCACAGCGCAGTTACCAAATCAGGAAATGTAACTTTGGTATGATGGCCTCTCTCACTGACAGCCCACATCAGATTTCACCACTGATCGGTGATACTCGTCCTAGCTGCTCTTTTTCTCAGTCCAGACCCCAGGCCACGGTCACGCTAGACTCTGTAACCTCCTTAATGTGGAATACTTCCTGGGCTTCCTTTGTGTAGCTTGATCTTCACTTTTGAAGAACATGGGTCCCTTATTTTGAGAAATATCCTTTCGAGAATGTTTCCAAAATGTTGTGTTTTTTGTTTCTTTTAAAATTGATTTTCCCGCATCGGGCTCCCTGCTCCGCGGGGAGCCTGCTTCTCCCTCTGCCCCATCTCTCTCTCTGTCTCTCATGAATAGATAAAAAATAAATAAATAAAATCTTTAAAATTGATTTTAATATGAAGACGTTCTTAGAAATCAGTATTATTTGGGAACATTTCTTCTTTTTAGTGTGCTTGCCCCAAAGTAAATATATACGGTCCATGAACCTTTAAAATGAAAGAAGAATAATCAATCTGTTCTTGCTGCTGCCCCCTTTCGCGGTGTCCCCACCCTGCCCCCCTTGTCTCCCCCCTACTTTCCTGGGACACCCCCCCCCGCCCCCACCCCTCTTGCCCTCTTCAGTCGTGTCCATGGTATGTCATGTATTACGACACTGCCGGTTTTAACACGAGGTGCGAGCATGAGAGATGCACCGTATGTGGTCGGTAGCATACTTTGTAAAATACTATCTTAGCACCTCAGGCTCAGGAGGGATTCGGCATGCAGCATATTTGAAAGCTGTAGAAACAGCCATTGAGAGTTTGAGTGACCATGGGCGCCCGGCTGGCTCAGTCAGTGGAGCGAGCGATCTCTGGGCCCTGGGTTTGAGGCCCACGTTGGGTATAGACATTATTAAAAAGAATAAATAAAACTTAAAAAAAAATAAAAAAGATTGCAGGAATGATCTGCTGAGAAGCAGAAAATCACAAGCTATTAAAAAAAAAAAAGTTTAAGTGACCAGCCTAAGGCCTGTGATCTTTCCAGTAGACCTCAAGACTCATCATGCCCTTACATTCTTGCTGCTAAAGTAATTTTCAGAAAGTAATTAAGCCCACTTGGAGGGTGAAATATTTTGAAAATTGGGTCAACACCATGCTTTCCTAACGTGTCATTGCCACCCCGAGTCACTCTGAATGGTAGAAGCAGTGTGGGTCGTCTCTCCTTCATCTTGTCCTTCGAGTATAACTTCGGGACGAGGAAAGAGAATGGTTTTAATTTTATTGAAAACATGGATTATCCCACTTGACTAACATAATCTCTCTATAGTAAAATTTAGAAATGTCACCTTTCTAATGGAAGACCTGAGCAAATGGAGAGAGAGACCTTTCACACCATTACCTCAAAGACCAAAAACAGTAAAGATAAAAATATGGTACAAGTTAGTTTACAGGTGCAATTTATCAGTTGGTTCTAGGGATTAGAGCTGAGGCCCAAAATGCCTAAGGAAGGTCCGGCTACCATTCCAGCAAGAGGATTAGGACCCAGGATGGTCAGAACTTTGTTTCTTCCCCATGTACGTCATGCCTGTGCTTCCCCATTGCGATTACCCTTAAAGTAAAAAGGGGTCTCTCGCTACCCTTTGGTGATAGTGGGAGGGGAGATCCAAGGAGACCTCATCCCAATCCATAGCAGGTTTAAGAGAAACAAAAGCTCCGAGGCCAGAGTGCCTGGTCCCAGAGCAGGAAGTCAGGCTGGGTCCCTGGGGCTTTGGGAAACCGTCAGGCTGGAGTGAAGTGGGTTTGGGTCAGTTTCTGTAGCGGCTTCTACCTCCTTTTTCTATCACCCATTTACATGTGTCGCCCTGTGGTTTCCCTCAGAGCAAAAGCTGTGTTTTATTCATCCTGAGTCCTTAGCCCTAGCACCTGATACAGAAAATTTTAATAAATGTGCGTGTGAGGCCCAGAAGGACTATAACAAGCCCAGAGCCGTGCGGGACAGACGGTATTGTCACCAGGGGCCAGCACCTCAGTCCCGTCACCCCGGAGGTCTTTACCAGGATCGCACAAGAAGTGGTGAGTCATTTTCTTTTAAAAACACAATGGAAAGTGCTAATGAGAACTCCTTGTTTCAGGTGATTGATGAGATTTATCGTGTGTTGAGATACGTCAATTCTACCAGAGCACCTCAACGAGCTCATGAAGTACTTCAAGAGTTAAGGGATATCTCCTCCATGGCAATGGAGTACTTTGACGAGAAGATCGTGCCCATTCTGAAGAGGAAGTTACCAGGATCAGATGTGTCCGGAAGACTCATGGGCTCTCCTCCAGGTACTCTTGTTGGTGTGTTCAGTGTAAAGTAACATTCAGACACAGTTCCCTAACTTGCTCCCTGCCCCCACACTTAATCATACATCGAGCCCTTTTCTGTGTCTGTAAATAGTATCTGCAACATGATTTTTAAGGACACATTGATCACAAACCGTAACTTGTGTCACTAATCCGCTGCTGTTAGGCACATTTGCAGTATTTAAATTACACTGAAGAACAATCCCGTGGCTGTATCTTTGTACATATCCGTAACTATTGACATACAATAAATATATTAGAATTTCTGGGTAAAAAGCCACAAATATGTATGTAGGGTTTTTTTGTTTGTTTGTTTGTTTTTTGATGTTTCTGACTAGTTAATATCCATTTTGCTAAAACAGAATTATAATATACCAGATAAAACCCAAAAAATTCTTCATGGAATATTCACTTAATTATTTCAGCCCCTAGAGGGCCTGGCTGCTGCTTGGAAAAGACAGGGTACGTAAGGCTGTTTTGAACCCTATCACTGCTTCTGTGGTAGCTCTTTTGCAAAAGTATATCCGATCCGAGGGGCACCTGGGTGGCTCAGTCAGTTGGGTGTCTGCATTTCAGCGTGGGTCATGGTCCCAGTGTCCTGGGATTGAGCCCCGCATCAGCGTCCTTGTTCTGCGGGGGAGCCCGCTTCTCCCTCTCCTCCCCACTTGTACTCTCTCACTGTCTCTCCTCTCTCTCTCTCAAATGAATAAATAAAATCTTAAAAAAAAAAAAAAAAGTACATCCAATCTGAGAGATTTGTGCCCAGATTGGTCAAAATATCTTCAACCTTTGCAAATACCTTACATCAGGAAAACCTTTTTTAGTAAGACATTTTGTTCTGTTTGGATGAGTTAGCTCCCTGGGCGTGCTCAGTGGGGTGACCGAGTGGCTGTCTGTAATCGAATCATAAAGCCTATGGCATCTCAGCATTCATACATCAGTAATTTATTGAGCACCTATTATGCGCACAGCACTGTACTGTGTCCTGTGGAGACTAAAAGTAAGTGTAGTACGTGGTGTCCACCCTCAAGGATCTTACTGTGTCAAAAGGTAAGACATACCCAGGCTCAAAGTTAAATTATCGTTGGCAAGAGAAATATTTTAAAGAAGGGTCCATTGAAATGCCAAATGAGTAGCAGAGACAGGACCTTAAGGAAGATAGAACCATTGTTGACTGGTCTAAGAGTTCACAAGAGGTAAGAATTGATCCAAGCCTTGATGTGTTAGTGGAAACGAGATAAAGGTAAGCAGAGAGAGAAGGAACAATGCGTCAGTCCAAGAAAATATTTATATGTATGTACAAGGAGAAAATTGTTACGACGGGTTTAGGGTAGGAATGGATCCATCCAGTCCTTTTAGGAAACCTTTAAGAGATAACATTTTTTAGGGTGCCTGGGTGGCTCAGTCGTTAAGTATCTGCCTTCAGCTCGGGTCATGGTCCCAGGGTCCTGGGATCGAGCCCCGCATCGGGCTCCCTGCTCCGCGGGAAGCCTACTTCTCCCTCTCCCACTCCCCCTGCTTGTGTTCCCTCTCTTGCTGTGTCTCTCCCTGTCAAATAAATAAAATCTTAAAAAAAAAAAAAAAAAGTATTTTAAAAAGGAGAGAGAACATTTTTTAAAAAGGACGTTATTGGTTTATGATAGTGATTTGTATGCCAGTGTTACCTTGTAGTATTCCTAAAACAGAATGATTCCAAAGCCGTCTTTCTGCATCACCTCAGAACTTCTTCATGATCATCATGTGTGATGTAACCCACTTTTTGATGGTATCCATGTTTGGCTAACGTGGAAGCTCTTGTATAGAGCTAAGTGTAGAGAAAATTTAAAAACATGATAGACCTGTGCTTCTAACTCGAATGTTTACATTTGCTCGTGTGAAAGAAGATAGAAAATAGTTCTATTCTAGTTTTACTGCTTGTGTTTTCTTAGTAGGTCTTAAAAATGTTCTCTAATGTTTTAGAACCGGTTGATGCTGCTAAATGTCCTTCTCCATTTCCTGGTGATCCACCCATTGGCACATGAGCCCAAGCATCGGAATTCAGACTCATTTACTGTTAAGACAGGGGTGTCTGATTAATCCATTCAACCAAGTAGATTGCCAAGAGAAAATTATCGGAAGTGATTTTAGAAGGATATTCAGTTTCAAAAGAAGTTTAAGGAAGTATTACTGGTAGTGAGACATTTTAAGTGATTAATGACCATTTAAAACCATTTCTCCGCAGTTCCGGGACCTTCTGCAGCCCTCACAACAATGCAGCTCTTCTCTAAGCAAAACCCTTCACGACAAGAGGTTACCAAACTCCAGCAGCAGGTTAAGACAAACGGTGCCGGTGTGACTGTTCTCAGGCGTGAAATTTCCGAGCTTCGCACCAAAGTGCAGGAACAGCAGAAGCAGCTTCAAGACCAGGACCAGAAACTGCTAGAGCAGACCCAGATCATAGGCGAGCAGAACGCGCGGTTAGCGGAGCTGGAGCGCAAACTGCGGGAAGTCATGGAGAGCGCGGTGGGAAACTCCTCAGGGGCTGGGCAGAACGAAGAGTCTCCTCGGAAACGGAAAAAGGCAGCTGAAGCCATAGACTCCCTTAGGAAATCTAAGCGTCTCCGGAATAGAAAGTAAAGGGGGGGAGGGTCCTGGCTCCAGAGGAAGACGTGGCTTTAGCAGCTGAAGCAGTTACGCACCTCAGGACGCCCCGGAGGCTTCTGGTCTTGCAGAAAGAACACAACTTCAGCTTGAACTCTTCACAGTTGGGACAGTCTTCTCCCGCTTCTCCTGGTTGAACTGATGCACAGAACCTTTTTACTTTGCAATAGATTTGTACTAACCAGACCTGTCCTATCATGTTTTGAGGAGTTAACTTTTTTCTGTGCAGATAATGTTTAAAGTAAGTTTATTTGTTCTTGCATATATGCACATTACAGAAAGATCTGAAACAAACCAGTCTGGACAGACTAGGAGTTAAGTTGAATACAGAAAATGTCCTGTTTCACTTGAAAGAAAAGACCTACTTTTTAAATGGACAGTATCTTGTTTTAAAAAAAAAAAAAGAAAAAGTTGACTTTTTGTTATAAGTGACCTTTGTCTGGAATGTCTGAAAAGTAGTAAATGCTTTTTGGTATCGAAGTAATGGGTAACTAAAACGGACTTCCATAGTGTTGACTGTAGGAGGGGCCTCTACAGTATTGACTATATATTTTTATAAACTACTGGCAAGGGACTTATCCAGTTGTTCTACACATGTTTTCAGTTCTCTTCTGGGGCCACGCCCTGCATTTGCATGGATGCATGCACGCATCGCCTAGTCAGCTCACGTAAAAAGCTCTTGCACTGGTATTGACCTTGAACCTCTCTACTTCTCCACTTTCTAGAGCAGCGTTAGTTTATTTGAGCACCTAGCATCTTCCACCACCACAACAGCTTGCCTCCAGGGAGGGATTAGTCCTTTTGTCCTCCGGTTTTAGGGGAGCGAGGGAGCATTAAAGCCCATCGCTTTCTCTGTTCTCTGTAGGGTTCAGGTACAGTAGCCAAGGCAGAACCCCGAACTCCAAGGCTCTGTCAGTGTCGGACCTCTGGGGACTGGTAGTGGCCCTTACTCACCACCGTGTGTGTTCATGGATCAGTGTGATCACCACAGGTGTGAGCAGGGGACCCAGCTTATGGGATGCAGTTTTGCCATTGAAAGAAAGCTCATTGAAGAAAAATCCTACTATGAAAAAGCATTTTGATCATTTCATTTCTGGGGGATGACCTGAGGGAAGCTTTTAAATATTAATTTCAAGCTTTCCTTATCCTACAACTTTAAACAAAAGCTTTAATTTCGTTTGCACTCCTGTTTTGAGCGTGTAACTGGAAAAGCATGTCTTGCACTGTTCACACTTCTAAGCGGTCACTTTAACAACCTCCAGATTGTGTGCAGTGGTTTCTTTCCCCACTTGTATATTTTTGAGACCTTCAACTATTACTGTCCCCGTTTTATGTTAATGTACTAAATTATGTAGTTATTATTTGACTGATAAGTTCTTTTATCAACTGTCAACAACTGTTGCCTTGGGCTTCAGTTCTTTAAAATAGGTTTAGGTGTAATATAGAAAATTATCCCTGTCCAGGTGGGAGTTTGACACCTGCATAAAACCTAAGGTTTTGGTAAGTACCTTAGTTGAATAAAAGCACAAGGTTACCGCCCTTTTTACCCGTCCACCATGACACGGTTATCCATCCTTTAACCTCACCAAACAAAACTTTTTCTTACCCATTTTTAAGATTGTCCTTCCATAATACTGTCCTTAGATTTTGATCAATTCTCTGTCTGACTTGGAAACTCCATTTACAATGTAGTATGTTTTCAATGAAAAAAAAGACAACAACCAAAAAAACTACCATATAACATCCAAGTGTTTCATGGTTTGTTGGGAAGGTAATTTGAAAATAAACAATTTCCAAAAAACATTTGTCAGCCAAGGTCATCCATAAAAGTCCCCGTCTGGAACTTGTTTTCTTGGCAGGTGTCATTTTTGTAATCCTAGGATTTAGCCATATTGTCCTAACTCTGGAGCAGGCCTACTGGAATACTCATGGCCGTGAATAGTCTGCCTTCCCGGTAATGGGAAGACTCTATTTAGAGTAACCAGGTAACATGTTTACAGGTTTACAAAGTAGGATCCTTACGCATCAAAGGGATACAACCTCAGATGATGAGCAGTTGTTCATGAATTATTTAAAGTTCCTGGGTTTCTTTTTAAACTACACCTAGACACCCTAAATGTATGTAGAATCTTCCATTAGTTAGCATGAGTATTTGGCTTTCGTAGGAAGCATCCACACTATCAGAAGGTAGATTTTCTGTTTCAAAATCCACACTTATACAGGATTCGCTCGTAACTGTCCAGAAGGCCCATGAGTTGCACTTGTTAATGCACGAATGTTCCGTAAGAGTAGGAGAAGAAAGCACTACAGTTCAGTCGTCTGTTTAAGTCTTAAATCTGACCTAAGACATCTTGCTAAAAAACACGTTAGGCTATGGCCTTGACCGATTTGATAGCTGTTACACTTGCTTTGGGATAGCATAGTGGCATTTAGGGTTCGGCAGATCACAAATTATTTGCATCCGCTAAAACCGACATGCCACGGGAAGGTTGCAGACTAGCCTCCCAAACGGGAACCATCTTGCCGGGGGTTAGACACCAGCGGCTTCAGTGTCATGTCCTGGAACGAGATGCCATGAGTTCCTCGGGTCCTCTTCCCTTGGCTGTCTCTCAGAGGAGGCTTCTCTGTGTTAGCGGGTCACTCCCACTTGTGACTCGATTATGGCGCAGCGCCCGCGACACAAACCCGAGGGGAAGAGGCGTCAGGAACGAGGAGGACTTGCCCCCACCTCACCCACCCAGGGCCCCCCGCGTCTCTCCCACATGGACTCGGCTTGGTTTTCACGTAATCGAAATACGGATTCTTTAGGACGTGAGGTTACAGAACCTGCTGCTTTTCAAGCTCCTTTGTCGCGGTGCAGAGCCTGGAGGTGACGAGGCAGACGCAGACGGAGCGTAATGCATCAGACTGTTTTAAAAACTGTCGGGCTGCCATCTGGTCTAAAGCCACCGGTTTTAGAAGCAGCTTTGTTTTTGTTTTTGTTTTTTGGTAAGACGTGTTTTTTGGAATACTGAACTTTACAGGGGCTTGCCTTAATCTCTATTTAGTAGTTTCAAGGTGTATGCGCTATTATTCTACTTGTTAAAATGTTGAAATATTCTATGTAGCCCCGAAGGTGGGTAAAACAGTATGAGTCATGCCTAAATAAATAAGCTAAAGGTGTCGCTATAGCTGGATTTTTTTTTTTTTTTTTTAGAAAAGATGGACATATGAACAGAGGCTATGTGTAAGAAGCAAAAACCATGGCACCTTGAGATTGCACTATTTTATGCATTGTTTTCTATGCCATTTCATAGCCTGCACTTTAATCTCCAAAGAAACAATGTATGATGTCCCAGTTCCTGATCAATAGTAAACTGTTTCCTAAGACAGGGCACTTAATTCTGTTTTACTGAAAGAGTTTCTTGGAGGTGGATCCCTTTTCTGAGTTCTCTATTTCCTTAGCCATAATATTTTCTAGGATCTAGGAACTCCTGATCTTGTATGTTTCCAACAGTATAGAATTTTAATTTAATGTAACATAAAATCTCATCCTTGGTGATCAGCACATTCTTACATGCCGCCCTAGCAGTGAGTACCCATCTGTTAACAGAGCCCTCTCGAAATATCATGTAAGTACGATCTGAAGCCAGGAATAGAGGCATTCTTGAAAGTAAACGTCCCGTACGATGCAGGCTCTTGGAACCGGCTATTTCTAATAGAGAACACATAAGGTCCGATCTGATAATGCCGTCCAGTTTCTTGAGACCTGAGTCCCTTTAACTAGTCCACGAAAGGTTACGAAGTTAAAACTCCTCGGAAATAACAAGCTTCTGTAGCCCGCTGAGGTCAATTCTTTTCAAAAAATACTAAAGCAATCTAAAAAATGAAACTAGCACTCGGTTGATTGCTGCCCACCATTTTCTTTTTAGCAGCAGTACTTTGTGTTCGTGGTAAGTATAGGCTTAAGTAATGTTGGCCTTTTCCAGCTTCCGAAGAATGTTTGTTAAATTCCTAAAATTCAAAAGTTAAATCCAGATTTAATTTGTGTCTGAAGAGAACCATGGGATTTAGAAGCATATTGGAAATCTATGAGGTCCATTGCCAAAGTATACTGGTCCATATTCAAAGCTATACCAAAAGTTTAGAAGTGTTTTTAAAATTCCTTTATGTGGTACCATGTCTGTTTACTTATGCTCATGAGCACCAATAAATTACTAGTTTGCCTTCTGGAATTTTAATTGTTATAACCTAATTCAATTATTGGAAGTGAAAAGCACCTCCCGCTCACACAACAGGGTACGTGAATAAATGTGTTGGAACCAGTGCTACTTGTTTTCTTTGTGTTTCCTGCACAAAAGATGGCAGAGCTCCGCTTCTAACAAACGCTGTGTTGCTAGCTACCACCACCGGAAGCCTCGTGCTGTGTGTGTTTTCCATCTGTTCTTCTAGTCTTCCCAGCCGCCTGGTGAAGCACGTGCGCCCTATCTAGGGAACTTAAACACCGGTTGAGCAGCATATCTACAGTATGAGACACCAAGTGCCCAAGTGGGATTTGAACACAGACCTGTCTGCCCCCAAAGCTCACGTGCTTCCCACTATGCTGTACTACATTCTGAACCAGCTGGGAGCTTTGAGACTCTAGATTACATTAATTCTAAGTTCAATAATAAATATACATATAGATGAACATTCCATAGATCTACTAGGAGCAGTCAATGACAAAATTGCTAACGTTGAGTAACATACAGAACTTAATAGCACAAAAAGGCAGTGCTTGGAGAAGGCAACTTTTGTCCTGAAGTTTTTTGGCAATGGAGTCACCCTAAGCGTGCAGGTAAAACATTTTTCAGGCTTCTAGGACCTGTAATCCTATATGAGGCAGTCCTAACTGTAGACAGGGTCCAAGGCCACTAATACAAATCCAGAGTTGCCTTCCTATAATATATGTTGCCAATCAATTCAAAAGAGTGATCACCACTGGTTCTTTTGCCCTGTCAGGACGAATACCAGTTCACTTTTCAAAATTCCCTCCAGCTCTAAAATAAATGTTCCGAATTTCAATGAAATGAAAACATACAAATCAATCTCACAAATTGGACTTCATGAAAATTTAAAAGTTCTGTGCATCAGAAGACACTATCAGAGTTAAAAGACAACCCACAAAATGGGAGTAATTATTTGCAAATCATGTATCTGATAAGTGGTTAATATCCACAACGTTTAGAGAACTTCTAAATCTCAGCCGTGAAAAAGAAAGAACCCGATTTAAAACTGTGTGAGGACTTAGACATTTCTCCAAATCAAATGGCCAAAAAAAGATGCTTATCACCACCCATCAGGGAAATGCAAATCAAAGCTACAATGAGATACCACCTCCTGTCCACTATGATGGCTACCATATTTAAAAAACAAAACAAAAAACTAGAAAGTAACAGTATTGGCGAGGATGTAGAGATACTGGAACTATCCTACTCTGTTGGCAGGCAGGTAAAATGGTACAACTACTGTGTAAAACGGTGTGGTGAGTCCTCAAAAAATTAAAAATCGGAGCTTCTGGATATGGGGAGCGTCACGTGCCTGGAGAGGACACAAAGTTCCAAGCCCCTCTCCCCTACCTCACCTTGTGCATCAATTCCATCTGGCTGTTGATTCCGATCCTTCATCATATCCTTTAACAACACTAAGAAATCATAGAATTACTACATGATCCTGCAGTTCCAATTCTGGGTATATAAAAGAACTAGAAAGCAGGGTCTTGAAGAGATATGTGTACACCATGTTCACAGAAGCTATTCACAATGGCTAAAATGTAGAAACAACCCAAGCATCCACTGACAGATGAGTGCAGAAGCAAAACTTGGGGTGTGTGTACCATGGAAGATACTCAGCCTTCAAAAGAAAGGAGACTGACACCTGCTACAACATGGATGAACCTCGAGGGCGTCCTACTCAGTGAAATAAGCCAGTCACATAAAGACAAGTACTGAGGGGCGCCTGGGTGGCTCAGTTGGTTAAGCGACTGCCTTCGGCTCAGGTCATGATCCTGGAGTCCCTGGATCGAGTCCCGCATCGGTCTCCCTGCTCGGCAGGGAGCCTGCTTCTCCCTCTGACCCTCCCCCCTCTCATGTGCTCTCTCTCTCTCTCATTCTCTCTGTCTCAAATAAATAAATAAAATCTTAAAAAAAAAAAAAAAAGACAAGTACTGAGATTCCACTTACATAACATACTTGGATCAGTCACAGTCACAGGCACAGAAAGTAAAATGATGGCTGCCAGGGACTGGGGAGAGGGGTGACGGGCAGAGTTTCAGTTTTGCAAGAGGGAAACGGTCCAGAAAGTGGCTGGTGGTGATGTTTGACAACTACAGATTTCCCTCTAAGTACTGATTTGCTGTGTCCCACCACTTTTCGTGTACTGTGTCTTCATTCCCATTCATCTCAAAGTATTTTCTGATTTTCCTTTTGACTTTGTCTTTGACTCATTGGTTATTTAGGACTGTGTTGGTTAATTCCCATATATACATGAGTTTCCCAAGTTTCTTTCCATTTTTTACTTCATTTCTCATTCCACTGTAGTCAGGAAACATACCTTGTGTCATTGCAATCCTTTTCACTTTTCAAAGCTTGGTTTCTGACCTAGAATGGGGACTATCTGAGAGGGTGTTCAGAGAAGAATAGGTCTTCTGCTGCTTTTATGTAGAGTGTCTCATACTGTAGATATGCTGCTCAACCGGTGTTTAAGTTCCCTAGATAGGGCGCACGTGCTTCACCAGGCAGCTGGGAAGACTGGAAGAACAGATGGAAAACACACACAGCACGAGGCTTCCGGTGGTGGTAGCTAGCAACACAGCGTTTGTTAGAAGCGGAGCTCCGCCATCTTTTGTGCAGGAAACACAAAGAAAACAAGTAGCACTGGTTCCAACACATTTATTCACGTACCCTGTTGTGTGAGCGGGAGGTGCTTTTCACTTCCAATAATTGAATTAGGTTATAACAATTAAAATTGTAGATTTTTGTAGTGTATTCTATAAATAGTTTTTAGGTCTAGGGGGTTCACAGTGTTTCCAAGTCTTCCATTCCCATGTGGATCACATCTAGTTGTTCTCTTGTTCTCTCCATTATTGGGAGTGGGGTATTCAAGTCTCCAGCTATGACGGTTGAAATGTCTACTTGTCCCCGCAGTTCAGTTTTGCTATCATTATAAAACGACCTCCATTATCGCTATGTTTAAAGCCTATTGTGTCTGATACTTGCAAAACCATTCCAGCTTTCTTATCGTTGCTGTTTGCATGACATATCTTGTCCCATTATTTTATTTTCAAGTTATCTGCATCTCTGAATCTGAAGGGTCTCTCCTGTAGTCACTATATACAATCCCCAACTTTACGATGGTTCATCTAACAATTTTTTGACGTTACAATGGTGCAAATGTGATATGCATTCAGTAGGAACCATACTTTGAATTTTTATTTTCTCCTGTGTGAGACAACACTGTCTTGCGATGCTGGGCAAGTCACAGCCTCCTGTCAGCCATGTGATCACGGGGGTAAACAACTGATACCCTTCCAACCATTCTGCTTTTCACTTTCAGTACAGTATAGTCAATAAACTATGTGACATATTCAACACTTTATTATAAAATAGGCCTTGTGTTAGGTAGTTCTGCCCAACTATAGTGTTCTGAGTGCATTTAAAGGACACACGGGGGATGCCTGGGTGGCTCAGTCGGTTAAGCGTCTGCCTTCGGCTCAGGTCATGGTCCCAGGGTCCTGGGATCGAGCCCCTCAGCCCGCTTCTTCCTCTGCCTGCTGCTTCCCCTGCTATGCTTTCTCTCTCTCTCTGACAAATAAATAAATTTTAAAGGACTCACAAAGCTATGATGGTCTATAGGTTAGGTGTGTTCAATGTAATTTTTTAAGATTATTTTTTTAAGTAATCTTTACACACAATATGGGGCCTGAACCTATAACCCTGAGATCAAGAGTTGCATGCTCTGCCAACTGAGCCAGCCAGATGCCCCTAAATATATTTTGATTTATGGTTCATATTTTTAACTTACCAGGGTTTATCAGGAATAACCCCGTCAGAAGTCAAGGAAGATCTGTATTTGGAGCTTATATTTTTATCTAGCCTGTCAATCTCTGCCTTTTGACTGGATTCCTTAATCCATTCACATTTAATGTTATTGTTGATATAGCTGGATTTATCTTTGCTATTTTACTTTTTGTTTCTTATATGTCTCATGTCTTTTCCCTCTCTATTCCTCCTTACTGATTTCTTTTGTATTTAGTGAATATTTTCTTGTGTAAAATTTTAATTCCTTTAATGACTTTTTTCACTACATGTTTTTGTTATGTTCATAGTGCTTGCTCTAGGGGTTTACTATATACATCTTAACTTATCAGGATAGTTCAAGATTATTCTAACCTAATTTCAGTGACATATAGAAATGTTACTCCTATAAATGTTACTTCCGTTTCCTTTCCCTCCACTTTGTGCTATTATCATTAAACATATTACATCTGTGTATGGCACAAGTCCCAAATACACTGTTATAATTGTTACTTTATATAATCTTGTGCTTCAGAAAGAAACTGAGAGGAGAGGGACTATATATGGAGTTTGTTATACTCACCTTATTTACCATTTTCATTTCTCTTCATTTGTTCCTGTGGATTTGAGTTACCATCTGGTGTCATTTCCTTGATCCAAGGCAGCTTTGCTCCTATCACCTGGGCTGTTATTGTTATTTATATTTGTATACACTATCAGGCCAGCAATACAATTATATACATACTGCTTTCTACAATTGCTTTTTAAATCAGTTAAGAAAGTAGAAGAAATAGGTGTTTATGCTAGCTTTTATAAGTACTTACCTTTATTAGTGCTCTTTACCTTTTCATGTGGACCCGAGTTATCTTCTGTGGTCACTTGCTCTCAGCATGAAGAACCTCCTCTAGTATTTCTTATCAAATGGCTCTTTGAGCAACACATTCTCTTGGTTTATGTTTATTTGGAAATGTTACCTTCATATTTGAAAGGTAGTTTTGCACGGGGCGCCTGGGTGGCTCAGATGGTTAAGCGTCTGCCTTCAGCTCAGGTCGTGATCTCCAGGTCCTGGGATTGAGCCTCATGTTGGGCTCCCAGCTCAGCGGAGAGTCTGCTTCTCCCTCTGCCTCTCTCCCTGCTTGTGCTCTCTCTGTCTCTCTCTCAAATGAATAAATAAAACCTTAAAAAAAAAAAAAAAAGATAGTTTTGCTGGATATAAGATTCTTAGTTGCCAGCGTGTTTCCCCCCAACACTTTGTCTATGCCATTCCACTGCCTTCTGATCTCCACTGCTTCTGAAGAGGAGTCAGCTGTTGATGCTGTGGGGTCTCCTTGTATGCGATGAGTCATTTTTCTCTTGCTCTTTCAAGATTTTCTCCTTGTGTTTCAGCATTTTACAATGATGTGTCTGGGAGTTGATCTCTTGTTTTGTCCATTGAGTCCATAAGCTCGGAGTCCATTGAGCTTCTTGGATGTATAGAATAATGTTTTTCAGCAAAGGTGGGTTGTTCTCAACTATTTTTTTCTTTGAAAAATTTGCCTACATTCCCATTACATGTATACGGGGGATGAACTTAATGGGTGTCTCACACTTCTCTGAAGTCTCTGTTGTTCCTGTGTGTATGTGTGTGGTAGAATATACGTAAGATAGTTTACCATTTTAACCATCTTGAAGTGTACAATTAAGTGGCATTAAGTATATTCACAATGTGGTACAACCATCATCACCACTATCCAGTTCCAGAACTTTTTCATCATCCCAAACAGAAACTCTGTACCCATCAAACAATAGCTCCCCATTCCCCACTTCCTCCAGCCTCTGCTAATGTCTGTTATTTTTTATTTGTCTATGTCTGGCCAACTTTTATACTTTAACCCTAGCAGCTTCCTTTTTATCAGGCTTTCATGGGTGAGGGGCATTCTTTGGCTTAAAAATATAAGTTGAAGAAAATTACTGCCTGGGGAGAAAGAAAAAATATAAGCCAGGTGGGGATGGGAATGGTGGTAAATTTCATTTGAAAGGATTTTTTTTTTTAATACAGAGAGAGAGAACATGTGTCATGAGTAGGGAGAAGGAGAGAGAATCCCAAGCAGGCTCCACACTCCGCATGGAGCCTGAAGCAGGGCTCAATCTCACAACCCTGAGATCATGACCCTCGCTGAAATCAAGAGTCAGACGCCTAACTTACTTAGCCACCCAGGTGCTCCCATTTGAAAGGATTTTTTGAGTAGCTCTGTGGTCAGAATTGTCCAAATTAGAAGCTGACATTCAGAACCTGATAGGAAAAAGAAGACATACAGAATGGCCAATAGACACATGAAAAGATGCTCAATATCACTAACCATCAAAGAAATGCAAGTCAAACCCACAATGAAATATCACCTTACACCTATCATAATGGTGATTATTACAAAGCTGTATTGTTTTACTCTGATAACTTTTGCAAAAGTGTTCCTGCAAAATGCTTCATGTTCAAAGAGATTCATGGAAAGGACTTTAAAAGTACAAGTTTTCTGATAACTTTAAAATCATAAAACGTTTAAACTGAGTACAAATTTCCAGAACGAATAGAAAAACTGGATTCCAGCAGAACAAGTACAAAGTATATGGGACTGAATGAACTCACAAGGATGAATATGATTTTTTATGACTTTTTGTTTGAAATACTGCTGGTTCCTTAATGTTTTGTTTTTCCGGACCTAAGGAAATGCCTTCTCTTAAACTATCTATGACTTACAGCAATTTGGTACAGTATAGCTTTGTAAACAAAGATGAAATATTTACCTTTTCTCCGGACCTATTCCTTCCAGAATTCAGAAACTCTTGAGTATTCTTTTCATGCCAATATGGGTAGTTATTTGCATAACTTCAATAAGAATCTGTTTTCTTTGTAACAGGACACAACTGGAAACCCTGGCCATATTGCCAAGGGTTTAATTGGAATGTCATATTTGAGAGAGACCTGCATAGACTCAGATGTAACCACACAGCCTTCAGGAACTGCTTGGATAAATTGGTCTGGAATCTTCCTCACGGGTTCTTGGAAGCCTTACCAGGTAAGTAAGGAAGGTCACTTCCTGGTTGGTCCAGGAACCTCAGCTTATTTGGGGGGATCTCAAGAAGGGAGGAATTCACCCCAACTGTAAGTATCACAGGTAACATCTGATGACAATCCTTGGCTTGGCTTCCTGGCTTTAGAGACTTTTAAAGTTCAATCTGAAATTCCTAATGAAAAGTTTCAGGGATGCCTGGGTGGCTCAGTCGTTAAGCATCTGCCTTCGGCTCAGGTCATGATCCCGGCGTCCTGGGATCGAGCCCCACATTGGGCTCCCTGCTCAGCGGGAAGCCTGCTTCTCCCTCTCCCACTCCCCCTGCTTGTGTTCCCTCTCTCGCTGTCTCTCTGTGTCAGATAAATAAAATCTTAAAAACAAACAAAAAATATTTTATTTATTCATCTGACAGAGAGAGAGCACAGGCGGGGGGCAGCAGAGGGAGAGGGAGAAGCAGGCTCCCCGCTGAGCAGGGAGCCCGATGCGGGACTCGATCCCAGGACCCTGGGACCATGACCTGAGTTGAAGGCAGACGCTTCACTGACTGAGCCCCCTGGGTGCCCCGCCAGTGCCGTAAATTTTGATCACATCCTCAGGTAGGCTGAAGGTCGGATCAAAAGTGGGAGAATTGTTAAGAGACAAGGCCATGGACGGAATCAGCTGTGCCGAGTCCCAAGTCAGCAAACCCAGACCTAACACCCAACCCAACTGCAGGTTCAGCCTCTACTAGTCTGCACCAGTGGGGGGACTGCCGGATGCGGGAAGGGGATGTTCAAACCCAGGTCGCCACCAGTGAGGGGACCCCTGACTGCGGGAAGGGATCATTCAGCCCTGGGTCCCCACCAGTGAGGGGACCCCTGATGTGGGGAAGTATCCTTTAGCCCTGGGTCCCCACCAGCAGGGTGATTGCCTGACATGAGGAGGAGACCTTCAGCCCCAGGTCCCCACCAGTGAGGAGACCCCTGACGCGGGGAGGGGATCATTTAGCCCTGGGTCCCCACCAGTGAGGCGATCTCCTGCCGGGAGGAGGGATCCTTCAGCCCCGGGTCCCCACCAGTGAGGGGACCCCTGATGCGAGGAGGGGACCTTCAGCCCCGGGTCCCCACCGGTGAGAGGACCCCTGACGCAGGGAGGGGATCATTCAGCCCTGGGTCCCCACCAGGAAGGGGACCGTCAGTCCCAGGTCCCCAACAGCAGGGGGACTGCCTAACACGGGGAGGGGACCTTCAGCCCTGGGTCCCCACCAGTGAGGGAACCCCTGACGGGGGAAGGATCCTTCAGCCCCGGGTCCCCACCAACAGGGGGAACTACCTGACCCAGGAAGGGGACCTGGCCAGAGCCCCCCTACTGTCCCTCAGGCTCTGAGGCTGAAGTTTGTGCCGCTCTGAGCTCCGAGCTCCTCTGTCTGATAGGTGGGATGCTGGAAGAAATTGTGTTTTTGTGTTTTTTTGTGTGTTTTTTTGGCAAAATAATAAATTACGTGAGATTGGCAGATAGTTGTTGCTGATACATCTCTCAATGTTGGTGGAAATTTTCAAAATAAAAAAAGTTTTTAAAGATTTTTATTTATTTGAGAGAGAGAGCACATGAGTGGGGGTGAGGGAGGGCCATAGAGAGAGGCAGAGGGAGAAGCAGACTCCCCGCCGAGCAGGAAGCCCAATGCCAGGAGGCCGGACGTGGGGATCCATCCCAGGATCCCGGGATCCTGACCTGAGCTGAAGGCAGACCTTAACCGACTGAGCCACCCAGGCTAAAAAAATAATTTTATACACCACGCAATCACTGGGGTCCTTGAGGATCTCCAAACATATTTTGAGCTAGTTGGCTTTCAGCTGCGAGACCTGGTCCTAGCCTTAAAGCTGCCAGACGTTAAGTTTGCCACCTAAGGTGGCTGGAATTTTCCCAGCCATAAGGATTCCACTTCAGAGATGAGAGGCATTCTCTAACGGGACTGATAAAGCCCCTGAAGCAGAAAGGAGAGGAGACAAGGGCAGAGGGGACTGGGGCTGAGCAGAGGGCCTCTGAGAGGAGGACCAAGAGCCCCTCAAGGACCAGCATCCCGCCGTGCTCACCAACAGGGGGAGGGAGGACTGCCCTGTAACAGCAGCACGCAACTCTGAAGGAAGGACTCTCTTCTAGTAGTTTACAGAACCCAAAGAGGGGGCCCAGCAGGACCCTCGAGGGGATCCTGGAGTACCCAGGATGCCAGGGAGGTCATGTCCTTGGTTAATGAGAAGTCCTGGCCAATGGTCCCAGGTCCCACAAGGCACTGGGCAGGTTGTTTTGCAAGGACAGCCCTCGACTAAGACAGCCGGGCCCGCACGAACACACTGGAGTTGGTCACACGGGCTCCATAGTGACCAGCCCATAACTGTGTGTCCTGGCCCCGGTGTTCAAAAGACACAAAGCGCAGGCCCATCCTGATGTTGGAGAACACGTGGGTCACCTGAATGCAGACGTGAAATCGTCCAGGACGTTCTGCCTGGCATCTGGAAGCTGGACAAGGAGCCTGTACTCACAGCCACAGTCGTCTCGGGATCCCCACCATTCAGACACACGAATCTCAATCCTGCCGCTATCTAGCAGCTCTGGCCACAGACCCTCCTCCCCCAGGTCCATGACCTGCTTTTTGTGACACCACCTGTAGGAAGACACGAAGCAGGTCTGCGAGGGGGCCCCAAGCACCGGTGACATGTTCACCCCCACCACCCGGCCGTCCCCACCGTGCTGCACCGTCCACTTCTGGAAGCCTTCCTGGCCGCAGGGGTTGCGTCCGATCGGGCGGCGCTCGCAGAAGCGGCCCAGGAGGCCGGGCCTGCCGTCGCGGGCGGGGGGCAGGCAACTGCGGACGCGCGGCAGCACGGCGCCCTGCTCCAGGGCCAGGACGCGCAGCCACAAGGCCCGGCTGTCCACCAGGGCGCGCCAGCCCGGCACACCCGGCGGCAGCACGCCAGCAGCGCGCGCGGGGGCACGTGGCTCAGCACCACCAGGAGCAGCTCCGGGGGCAGCTGGCTCAGCCCTGCGCCTCCTCGGGTTCGGGCTCCGGCGCGCGCACGGGGGCGCGCCGGCGTCGGGAGGCCCAGGCGCCCACTGCCCACCCCAAGACCAGGTGCGGGAGCGACTCGGACCAGGGCCCGGGATCCTCGCCCGCGGCTCTCGCCTAACAGTAGCTTTCTCTTTATAGTTTTAGCCGGGGCCAGAGGGGCGGGGCCAGCCCGACCAGACCGTGGGGCAAACCAATGGGCCGGAGGGGCGGGGGCCGGCGGGGCGGGACCGTGGGGGCGGGACCAATGGGCCAGCGGGGCGGGGCGGGGCCGTGGGGCGGGACCAATGGGCCGGCGGGCAGGGCCGGGACCGGTGGGGGGTGGGGGGGAAGAGACCGTGGGGCGTGACCAATGGGCCGGCGGGGCGGGGCGGGGCGGGGCGGGGCCGCGGGACTCCGCCCTGGCCTCCGTCTTCACCGGGAGCTGCCGCCGCCACCACCTCGGAGGAGCCGGGCCGGAAGCGAGAGCCGGAGCGGGTCCGCCAGCGGCCGCCATGGGGAACCGCGTCGCGCGAGAAGACTTCGAGTGGGTCTACACGGACCAGCCGCACGCCAGCCGGCGCCAGGAGATCCTGGGTGAGGCCGAGCCCGCGCCCCGTTATGTGCGCGCGGCCTCCCGCCGCCGGGGCGCGCTCTCCGCGTCGGCCTGGCTCCCCGGCGCCCGCGGCCCGTTAAGAGCCGAGGCTCCCGGCGGGCGGGGGACCCCGGGGGGGCGGGGGTCCCGGCGGGGGCGTCCCGGGGGGTTCCCGGTAGGGAGGGGGCTCTTGGGGGCGCGGGGGTCCTGGCGGGGGCGGCCCGGAGGGTTCCCGGCGCGCCCGGGCAAATCCTGCGGCTCGGAGACCCTCCGGCGCGGGCCTCGGGAGCGTGGGCGCCGGCGGGTGCGGGGCAGGGCGTGGTCTTGGGCCTTTGGGCGAGCGGGCCTGGCCCGGGGCGGGGGCGAGGGGCTGCGAGCTCGGGGCGCCGGGAGGCCGGACCCGCGCCTGGGCCCCATCCCTCCCGCTCGGCGGCCGCGAGGACCGGCGCACGGAAGATCGGCCGAGCTCCTCGACTGCCCATTCTGGGCCCCTCGCCCCAGGCTCGCTAGGCCTGGGCCGGCCCTGCAGGTGCCGAGCGCGCTCGGCTGCCGGGAGCTGCGCCCAGGCCGCTCCTGACGCCGGGGCCGGCACTGTGCTGGGTGGGTTACAGACACGACCCCGCTGGGCGCTCGCAGAAGCTAGTCGGTGGTATCCCCACTTTAGCGACGACGTAAAGAATGAGCAGCGTTACAGGGGTTCCGATCGGGGCAGATGCTCTCCACCTCTTGGAAAAAATCAGGGAACCAATGGGTACTAAGTCCAATAGGAGGAATGATTTCTCGCAAAGTCCTTACCTAGCTTTTCTTCTCAACATCCATTTGCCCAGTGAGCAGAGACAGCCAGCCCCTGATTTTTGCTGGGGTGTCTAAAGTTAGAAATTTAATGCTTTTACAAACAGGAGTTAGTAGGTCCAATTAAAATGGATTTAAAAGAATGGAAGCAGTAAATTGGTAGCCTGAATCTTTACAGTTGCTATTCAAGATAGCCTTTTAAGAGATTTGGTTATTGGATGTGTGCTTTTTTATTTTTAATTAAAACATATTTTGCAAATCACTTACACAGGAGAGACAGCATATGATACATTTGATCCATGCCTTAGACAATCAACATGCCCCATAAGAACAATTTGGTGTCCACCTTGTAAAAACCCAATGCCTCAATACTGGAACTTAGCCATGGATTTAATATTCAGATAATCAAGGAAGTGAAAAGGTGCTTATTGATGCTTATCTTGACAATGAGCCTTTTCCCACATACTTAACATCACTGAACCATTTCACTGGGAAAGTAAAAGGATGACACATTCCTCAATGAAAATATAGTCCCTTTCCCTGCAGGTGCAAATCCTGCTCAGTGTCCCATTTCTGGAGTGGAGATGCAATAACCTCAGGAAAGATGCGAATACTTAAATGATAAGGAGATATTTCTGGAATTTGTTGGGTTTTGGGGGGAGAGACAGACATGAGGGAACATGGATCTGTTTTTTAACAGCTGACATCTGTATGCTAAATGTATATTTGGAGTTACATTACAGTTCATTTGAAAGGTGTTTACTCGAGGGGCACCTGGGTGGCTCAGTCGGTTGAGCATCTGACTCTTGATTTCAGCTCAGGTTCACGATCTTGAGACTGAGCCCCCTGTTGGGTTCCAGGCTGGCATGGAGCCTGCTTAAGATTCTCTGTCTCCCTCTCCCTCTGCCCCACCTCCTCCTCCCTCTCTAAGAAAAAAATAAATAAAAAAATATAAGAAAAATACGTAAATAAATGACCTCCTTAATGAAGGCTAGGAACGAGACCATTAGTGGGTCAAATAATAGTGCACAAGAAGTGCTCCTTTTAATGCCGTACATCCACAGAGAAACATGTTTAACAGCTTCATTAAGATACAATTCACAGGGCGCCTGGGTGGCTCAGTTGGTTGGGCGACTGCCTTCTGCTCAGGTCATGATCCTGGAGTCCCTGGATCGAGTCCCACATCTGGCTCCCTGCTCAGCAGGGAGTCTGTTTCTCCCTCTGACCCTCCCCCTTCTCATGTGCTCTAGCTCTCTCATTCTCTCTCTCAAATAAATAAATAAAATCTTAAAAAAAAAAAGATACAATTCACAAACTATAAAATTCATCCATTTAAAGTGTACAATTCAGTGTTCTTTAGCGTGTTCACACAGTTGTGTACCTATCAATACAATCTAAGTTTTAGAACAATTTTGTCACCCCAGAAAGAAACCCCATACTCAAAAGCAGTCCCTGTGTTCCTCAGTCACACTCCTCAGCCCTAGGCAACCACTGATTTACTTTCTGTCTCTGTAGATTTACCTATTCTAGACAATTTTTTTTAAAGATTTTATTTGTGCGCAAGAGAGAGAGCATGAGCAGGGAGAGGGGCAGAGGCAGAGGGAGAAGCAGACTCCCCGCTGGGCAGGGAGCCCGACATGGGACTGGATCCCAGGACCCTGTGATCATGACCCGAGCTGAAGGCAGACGCTTAACCAACTGAGCCACCCAGGTGCCCCTATTCTGGACATTTCTTACAAATGAAATTATACAATCCTTGGTCTTTTGTGACTGTCTTCTTTCCCTTAATGTTTTTATGGTTCATCTATGTTGTAGTAGGTCAGTATTTTATTCCTTTTATCGGCCAAGTAATAGTCCATTGTATTGCTATTCTGCATTTCATTTATTCATTCTTCAGTTGCTAGACTGTGGGGTTGTTTTCACCTTATGACTATTATGAATAATGCTGCTATGAACCCTCACATGGAAGTTATTAGATGGATGTGTTTTCATTCCTCTTGGATAGCTGCCGAGGAGTGGAATTGCTGGGTCATTGGTAGCTCTGTGTTTAGCATTTTGAGGAAAAGCCAGATTCTTCCAAACCAGCTGCACTATTTTACATTGTCAACAGCAACGTCTGTGGGTTCCGGTTTCTTCATATCCTGGTTACTGCCTGTCTTTGTCATTGTAACCATTCTAGCATGTGTGAAGGGGCATTTCATTTTGGTTTCAGTTTGGGTTTTCCTAATGACTGATAATGTCGAGCATCTCTCATGTGCTCATCGGCCATTTGACACTTATGATTTGGGGATAGTATCTAAGAAGCCACGAAGGTTATGGAGATTTACTTCTGTTTTTTTTTTTAAAGATTTTATTTATTTGACAGAGAGAGATACAGCGAGAGAGGGAACACAAGCAGGGGGAGTGGGAGAGGGAGAAGCAGGCTTCCTGCTGAGCGGGGAGCCCGATGCAGGGCTCGATCCCAGGACCCTGGGATCATGACCTGAGCCGAAGGCAGATGCTTAACGACTGAGCCACCCAGGCGCCCCTAATTCTGTTTTCTTATAAGAGTGTTAATAGTTTTCTTGTACTGAGGTCTGTGATCTGTTTGAGTTACTTTTTGTGTACAGTGTGAGGAAGGGGTCCATCTTTTGCATGTTAATAACCAGCACCATTTGTTGCAAAAACTCTTCTTTCCCTGAAATATCAGTACCCTTGTAGTATTGATTTTTATGTACTAAAATAAGCTTTGCAGACATTTGGTACAGAATTACTTGGAGCAACTTGATTTGTCTGAGAGAATGAGGCATGTGAGTTTCATCATTTTAGAATACTATAAAACATGTATTGCCTTTTATCCTTTGTCAGATGTGTCAATTTAACCAAGTTTTAAATAAGGTAAAGATGCCAGAGCTCTGTCTAAACAGAAATACACAGAATTATTACTTCCTGAATGAATTCTTCAAGGAATTATTTCTTATCCACCAGTTTTGTTGTTGGGGAATCACTCCCCAAACGCTCATATTTTAATGAATGACTTGATAGGAAAATTAGTTTTAGACAAATTCACTTCTAGGCCTGTAGGGTTACCTTTTTTTTGTCTATTGCCTACAAAATTATTAACATTTGATAAAATGAACTAAACCAACGAAGATTAATTGTTAGGGAGCGGAGAGAAAAAATGGGGAGTCTCATGTCGTATATATAAAACCAGACTTCAGTAGCCTGCCTTGCAGTGTAAGCTTTGGTTGAATTCCTCCTTTCAAATGTAGAGAAAAGAGGGTGAAGCTGCTCTTTTCCCTTCTTTATCTTTTCAAAAACATTCTGAGTGACTTAACTCAAGAAGAAGGTCTTTGCTCCTCATGCTGTCCTGTATTAAACCTAGTCAGCAACATATACAACCAAAGACACTCATCACACCTCGGCCTCCCTCTTGGGGGGGTGGGGTGGGGAGAGTAAGATCCAGAGAAGAGTTTGCATTTGCCCTTAGAGGACACTTGCCTGAAATGCAGAGTTTTTGCTATTGGCCTTTTTCGTCATACTTGGATATTTGCATGTAGATTCAACAGCGCAAATAAGAATCTAACAAATTAGCACCGTGCAGTTCTCACACATTATCCTGATTTCCTGATGGCTGTCAGAAGGCCACATGGGCAAAAATCTTAGCTATCTGAATGTCTAAAAATAGGGAAGTGGGTAGAAGTTACAACTGGCAACTAGAAGTGATTCAGTCATTATAAAGGAAATTATAAAATCTAAGTATGTGTCCTCTATAACATACATATCGTATGTGTCTAAGTACATTGCATATACATCATACATAAGTATCTACATATACTGTACCTTCTGTCAGACACTAGAATATAGAATAGATTTATCAGACTGTGATTGCGACTTTGCAAAACTTACCAATTTTATATACAAACAACTGTTAGGAGTAAAAAGGGAATTAGGTAACATGAAATCTTTACTCATTTGTGATTTTCTTTCTGTTCGTGTAGAGAGTCTAGATTTTGAGGCTGATTTTTCCTGCACAAATTTGTTGTGACATGGTATTCAGTAATTTTACTATTGGAATATACTCCTCCCCGTAGTGGATAAAGTCTCTAATGGAGGGCATATCACGATTGGGAAAAAGAAAAAAATAATGTGTTAATTTAATGGGTGTTGATTTAATTATAATTGCAGAACTGTGTGTGCTCTTCTCAGTTCCTGGTTTGTTTGTTTTTCTTTACAGCAAAGTATCCAGAGATAAAGTCCTTGATGAAACCTGATCCCAACTTGATCTGGATTATAACCATGATGGTTCTCACTCAACTGGTTGCGTTCTACTTAGTGAAGGACCTAGACTGGAAGTGGGTCATATTTTGGGCGTATGCCTTCGGCAGCTGCATTAACCACTCTGTGACTCTGGCTATTCATGAGGTCTCCCACAATAGCGCCTTTGGCCACTACAGAGCTATGTGGAATCGCTGGTTTGGAATATTCGCTAATCTTCCCATTGGCGTTCCCTATTCAGTTTCCTTTAAGAGGTATCACATGGACCATCATCGCTACCTTGGGGGTGATGGCATCGATGTGGATATTCCCACCGATTTTGAAGGCTGGTTTTTCTGTACCACTTTCAGAAAGTTTATATGGGTTGTCCTTCAGCCTCTCTTTTATGCTTTTCGACCTCTGTTCATCAACCCTAAACCAATTTCTTACCTGGAAATTATTAATACTGTGATCCAGGTCACTTTTGACATTATAATTTACTATGTTTTGGGAATTAAATCTTTGGTCTACATGTTGGCAGCATCCTTACTTGGGCTAGGCTTGCACCCGATTTCTGGACATTTTATAGCCGAACATTATATGTTCCTCAAGGGACATGAAACCTACTCATATTACGGGCCTCTGAATCTGCTCACCTTCAACGTGGGTTACCATAACGAGCACCATGACTTCCCCAACATTCCCGGAAAAAGCCTTCCACTGGTAAGTAAAGAGATTGGACACGTACTCTAATTTCTGATGGTTATATGACCAAAATCAGTCTCAACTTGCCCATTTTAAAAGGAATCTAGTGGGGGCGCCTGGGTGGCTCAGTCTGTTAAGCGTCTGCCTTCGGCTCAGGTCATGATCCCGGGGCCCTGGGATTGAGCCCCACCCCTCCCTCCTCAGGCTCCCTGCTCAGCGAGGAGCCTGCTTCTCCCTCTCTCTCAAATAAATAAATAAAACCTTAAAAAATAATAAAACAAAAGGGATCTAGTGTATTTTGCCCATCTAAGCTGCTCGTCAAAGCAAAGGACAAGTGTGCGTCCTGAGTGTGCCCTCCTCAGAGTCCTCGGCATTCACTCTCTGAGTCCCGAAGCCTAGCGGTGGTTCTTAGGGGTCCAGAGTGCTGGAGAATCTGCCGACTTATAAACAAGTCAGAGATTGAGAAAGGAGTTCTCGTGTGAAGTGAGCACAGGTTCACGTCGCTTTCATCGCTGTTGAGTTGATGGGCTTAGCTAAGATTTATGTGCTGTCTTGTTTGGAAATGCAGACGTCCCTCATAATTGGCCTGCACAGTGAATGGACAGTTTCCAGGGTGGCAAACTTTCTTCAGGCAGGGCCTGCCTGTTCCCCACGCAGCAGATTTGAGTATAGTGTTTGTGGAGGATGTGAAAGAGCACAGTTTGACCCCCATCCTTCCATCCTCTGCAAAGGCCCACCTTCGTAACTTCTCTTATTTTTCAGGTTAATTCTTTTATTAGACTTCCCTTCCTCAAAATGGGTGGCTTTTACAGTTTATTACCAAAAAATGTTTCCATAATTCGAAAAAGGGGAATATGTATGAAAGATAATACTAGTTTTTCCTAATTTTTTAAGCTATGACATAAGGGAGCTAACAATTTTTTTTAAGATTTTATTTATTTGACAGCATGAGCACGAGTCAGGGGGAGGGGCAGAGGGAGAAGCAGACTCCCCGCTGAGCAGGGAGCCTGAAGGGGGACTTTATTCCTGGACTCCAGGATCATGACCTGAGCCGAAGGCAGATGCTTAACCATCTTGAGCCACCCAGGTGCTCCGTAGGGAGCTAACTATTGCCAAATATTTTATGCCATCATATCTACCCAATCAAATTTTATGGATTTCCTCCTAAGTTTTTAACTATTGACTGATTACAATACAAAAACACACAGCATGAGAACTAAGTGTGACCTCTGATTATTGACTGGATTCCCACTCGAGGAAAGAAACATCTAGAGAGGACATTGGGTCAGTGGGGAAGCTTTAAACTGAGTAGTGCATCCTCGAGAATATTGTGTTAATGTTAACTTTCTTGGGTGTGAAAACAGTATGATGGTTTTGTAGCACAATGTCTTTATTTGTAGGAGGTAGGTGTTGAATAGCAGGGTAGAACGTTAGGGGTGAGTTGTCACATGCCTGCAACTTACTCTCAAAAGGCTCAGCAGAAAAAAAGCATACTATGTGGTGTATGTCTGTGCAGAGACAGAAAGTGACTCATGGTGGTAGTTGGTGGGCCTGGGTAAAGAGCATAGAGGCGTCTCTGTTCTGCTCTTTCAACTTTTCTGTAGGTGTCACGTTTTTCAAAATAAAATGTTTGGGGAAAAACCTTGCAACTGGAGCCAAGTTTGAAAGCAGGTGTAATGGGCCCGGTGTTGCTCCGCCCATGCACACACCTGACGACAGAGGAGGCCTTGTGCGCCTCTTCCCTAAAGAAGTGAATTTCCAGGGGCGCCTGGGTGGCTCAGTTGGTTAAGCGACTGCCTTCGGCTCAGGTCATGATCCTGGAGTCCCGGGATCGAGTCCTGCATCGGGCTCCCTGCTCAGCGGGGAGTCTGCTTCTCCCTCTGACCCTCCCCCCTCTCATGTGCTCTCTCTCATTCTCTCTCTCAAATAAATAAATAAAATCTTAAAAAAAAAAAAGTGAATTTCCACTTATTTTTTAAAGAGGATACAAAGCTGGCTGCCCTTTGAACAAAATCATTTTTCAACATCAGCCACACAGTGGGTCCTTGGAACAACACAGGAGCTGGGGTGCCAACTCCCCACAGGGTTGAAAATCCACATGTGACTTTTGACGCCCCCAAAATGTAACTACTAGCCCGCTGTTGATTGGAAGCTGAACCGAAGACGTAAGCAGTATTTTGTATGTTATACGTGTCCTATACGGTGTTCCTGCAGCAAGGTAAGCTCGAGAAAAGAAAATGTTAAGAAAATCCTAAGAGAAGACACATTTACAGGACTGCACTGTGTTTAGCGAAAACATGTCCGCGTATGCGTGGACCCACGTGGTTCAGACTGTGTTGTTCAAGGGTCAACTGTACCTTAACTTATGGGTTTCTTTTTTTTAAATTGTTTTTAAAAGATTTTATTTAAGTATTTGAGAGAGAGAGCACGGGCGGGGGGAGGGGCAGAGGGAGAAGGAGAAGCAGACTCCCTGCAGAGCAGAGAGCCTGACGTGGGACTCGAGCCTGGGACCCTGAGATCATGAGTTGAGCCGAAGGCAGACGCCCAACTGACTGAGTCACCCAGCCACCCCCATCTTCCGGGGTTTCTTGAACAGCCCCCAAACTGAGAATTTGCTCGCTTCAGACATCACTTGCCATAAGGCCCATGGTGAGCAGCGTCTGTTCCGTTCCTGCCTGCTTCCTGCTGTCTTCACTGCTGAGCTGCACTGACAGGTGTCCTCAGAGCTCTGGTCTTCCCTTACCGGCTCTTCCTGTCAGGTGTGCATCAGGGAGCATTCTGTCCTGTGTGCTCAGCAAATCCCTGGTATTTACTGGATCATATTGCAGGAGTTACAGTGCGTGGCGTTAATGGGTGTGTGTGACAAGGCTTCTTACAACAGCCTTATTAAGATGTAACTTACATGTATAGCTCAGCTATTTAAAAGGCACCATTAAGGGGCGCCTGGGTGGCTCAGTCGTTGGGCGTCTGCCTTCGGCTCGGGTCATGATCCTGGGGTCCTGGGATCGAGCCCCACATCGGGCTCCCTGCTCCACGGGAAGCCTGCTTCTCCCTCTCCCACTCCCCCTGCTTGTGTTCCCTCTCTCGCTGTGTCTCTCTCTGTCAAATAAATAAAAGGCACCATTCATGGGGTGGCTCAGTTGGTTAAGCATCTGCCTTTGGCTCAGGTCATGATCTCGGGGTCCTGGGATCGAGCCCTGCATCAGGCTCCCTGCTCAGAAGGGAGCCTGCTGCTCCCTCTGCCTCTCTCGCTCTCTGAAACAAACAAATAAATAAAATGTTTTTTAAAAATAATAGAATAAAATGCACCATTCAGAGCTTGATGGGAGAGAGTCTGTGATCCTAGAGGGTCGAGTATATGTCACTGTTGAAATGCTTGGTGCCGGGATCCCTCGGGATCCCAGCGTTTGGGGCAAGAGGAGGGCGGAGGGTGGTTTCTCTTCTCGGTGTTTGTGCCCGCGTCGGTCTGTGATGCCCAGTCCCACTCTGCCAGCACTCATTCTTGCTGCACATTTGGCCTTGCAGGTGAGGAAGATCGCTGCCGAGTACTACGACAACCTCCCCCACTACAACTCGTGGATAAAAGTACTGTATGATTTTGTGACAGACGACACCATAAGTCCCTACTCGAGAGTGAAGCGGCATCCAAAAGGCAAGGTGGTACTGGAGTGAAGGTCCTCATGGCTAAAGGAATTCCTCTGTGGAGCTTCACAAGGGCTGGAAAGTGGGCTTTCTGCGTTATTAATCGAAGCCCGGAGAAGGTCCCGAGCATGAGCCCCGCGGTCCCTGGAGTTTCCCTGGCCTCCCACGGTCAGCCTGTCTAGCCCGCATTCAGCTTTGCTCACACGGAGCGTGTGCGTCACATCATCATTGTTGAGGATGGTTCCCCTGACGTCTGACATTTTGTAAGCATATCATAAAAAAGCTTTAAAAAAGCTATTTCTAGTACATTATTTTCACTATAAAGTTGTACTTTATTAAAACAGCTAATAAAATGAGCTATTAATCACAGTAGTATTTATCACATTTTCATACTTTACTGTCTTTATCTAATACGGTACTAGGGTGAGTTTACTTTAAAATGTCCCCCCGCCAAAAGATCTGGAAATATCTTTCCCTGTAAGCTGAATTTTTTATTTTTACTATTGTACGTGAAACTGAGATGACACACTCCTGAATCCTGCAGAGACTCTATTAAATAAAAGACTTCTGTGTTCAATCACGTCCAACACTGAACTTCCTTTTTCAGACGCAGCGACTTCCCAATTAGAAGCAGCTCCCCAGGGGGAGCGCCATGTCATTTGATGGCAGCAGAACGGGGGTGTGGTCTGATGGGGTACAGCTGGCTCCATGGGGCCAGGACCCTGGGGCTGAACTGTGTCACTGGGGTAGACTGAGCGTGACGTGGTGAAGTATTCTATTTCTTCATTTTTATTTTTCTTTTTTTTTTTTTCTATTAGAGGCAGAGGGAAAGAGAGAATGCCAAGCGGGCTCCACACCCAGTGGGGAGCCCAACTAGGGGCTGGATCTCATGACCCTGAGGTCATGACCTGAGCCAAAATCAAGGGTTGGACACCTTAACCGACTGAGCCACCCGGACGCCCCATGGTGAAGTATTTTAAAAATAATATGTGGTATCAAAAAATCAAGTAGTCTATAATTTGTACACAACACCAATCCTCAAGCACCCCCCTTCCTTTTTTTTGAGAGAGCACAAGCGGGGGTGGGCAGAGGGAGAAGCAGGCTCCCCGCTGAGCAGGGAGCCCAATGTGGGGCTCGATCCCAGGACCCTGGGACCACGACCTGAGCCGAAGGCAGATGCTTAACCATCTGAGCCACCCAGGTGCCCCACCCTCAAGCACCCTTATGAGATGTTACAAAGTCCGATTTCTATAATCACCAGCTGGACTGCATCCTCCTTCTCAGAAGGAGAGGCAAACCTGCTCTGCACACCTCGTTTCATCCCCAAAGTACTTTGCTTTCCCTTCCTGATCCTCTTGCCTGGGAAAATTCCTAGAATCAGAACTATTGCTTAAAGAACCATTGTGTGAATGGTTTAGGGTGATAACAGAGGCAACGTTACAATTCAAATACACGTGCTCAGTGAAACAGCGTCTGTGAAACACCCATGGATGTGATGCATTAAGTCGACTGTTCTCTGGCAAGCGAGCCTCCCACTCTCCTTGTTTGCAGAATTTGGGCTGCCGGCTTCACGCGCCACACAGATGCCGACAACTCCCGACTCCCCATCTGGCTCGGCCTTCCCTGGGCCCCGTTACTGCGGGGGCCATGGTGAACACAGTCCTCCTTCCCCAGACCTGCTGTCGGCAGTCACATTACCAGTTCTCCCTCAGGCGGCAGGTTTCCTGACCAGTCCAGCACCTGGCCGCCAATTCAGCCCATTGTTTCTGTCCCCGGCAGGGTGTTTTCCAAAGACAGACCTAGGACTCTGGGGGCAGTAGGAAGGCTGGGCCCCAGCACTTCTACAGCACCAGGGCTGCGCGTGAGAAATCCTTCTGTGGCTTTGCACAACTCCCCTCTGCCTACATCTTTTCTCCTGGTCTGCTTGGCTCATCCTCGGGGCTCACGCCAGCCCTCTGCAGCCCGTCCCCACCCCCGGCAGGCCAGGCACCACTCTTTTGGACTCTCCAAATGGTTCCGTGGCCCCACATACTGTTCAGAAATTTGCAGTCCGTTTCCCCATGAGGCGGTCACTCCTGAAGGGCAGGAAAGATCTTCACTTGTGTCTGCCAGACCTCGCAGGGTCAGCAAGCCCGGAATACACGGAGAGCCACGTGCACAACAAAGCAAAGCTGGAGGGCAGGCGGCTAACCTCGGACGGTGGTGGTTTGCCGAGAATCCTGCTGAGCCTGCGCGAGCTTACCCTCCACCCTCTAGACTCAGACAGCACTGTTCCTATGCTCCTCGTGGACAGGAGAAGACAGGCTCAGCGAGGCGGAGTCACGTGGCCCAAGGCCAGCTGAGTGAGCTGTAGGGGTCGCAGCGGCAGGCCCCGGGACTCCAGAGCCCGGCACGGATGGGCGTGGGAAAGAACGTGTTCCCTCTGCTGCCTGCACGACCTCCTTCTATGAGCCCGCGCGGTTCAGGCCGAATCTCGGAGCTTTGACTTCCAACAATCTAAGTCATTTTTTGTTTTGTTTTTAGAATTTGGCTTTTTATAGAACATGTTACAAGAGAGGTTTAGTCAAAGGGATCAAAGTCCACGCCTCCTGATTCTTCCTTCTGTGCGCCCAGGTCCTCTGCGGGGGTGGGGTGGGGGGGTGGGCAGGGCCGCCGGCAACCCCGCGCGGTAGGTGAGGCTCCCAATGTTGACGCTGGCCGGCGCCTTTGCCAACAAGCCCGGCCAGAAAGGGTCAGTGTTTGCACCAGCTGCTTTAATGCTCTTACCTACGTGACCGTGCCCAGCACCTCACCACGCTGTGCAGTACCAGGACCCAGCAGATGCCGGCTGGCGCGGAGCTGGCTGCCGGGGTCTCAGCACCCGGGGAAGTGAGGGCCTCAGGAGGACCCAGCACCTGAGCAGCATCTAAAGGGCCCTTCTAAACTCTACTATGGAACATCAACCCTTAAATTCGTTGCAAAAATGCACGTACTTGTTCACTCTACAGCCACCCTGCCAAGCCCTGCATTAGGCAGTGAGGATGCGGACGGCACGGGGCCCCAGAGGAAAGCGCCGATGCTCCAACACCAGGACTGCGTGTGGAATCCGAAATCAGCGCCTAAGACAGGGGCGTCCCATGTGGCTGAGGGGAAGGGGCACAGCAGGCAGCGACGCCCCACCCGCCCTGCAGGTCGCCCTGTGCCCTGTGCTGGGCTGGCCAGGGAGGGACCCCCGCGCGCTGGCTTGGGAAGAAACCAGGCCGAGAGACATGCTCCCTCCGCTCCTCCACCCGCCCAGCTGGCTCGGAGGCTCCGTGTTTGGACAAGAAAATGTGCTGTCTTGCTGGGAACGTCTTCCAGGAGCCAGGCTTAGTCATGTGCGATGAAGCAAGGACGAGCAGCAGGCCCTGCAAACACCATGCTCGGAAACCCGAGGACATTAAACATGAAGACCCTCTCGGAGGCCGGGGGGCGGGGGGGCGGGGAGGCGGGGGGGTGGGGGGGCAGGGAGAGGGCAGCGTGCCCTGCGGGGCCGAGCTGCGGACGAGGAGGGCGGCAGTGTCCGGGGGCCACCCCGATGGGGAGAAGGGGCAGGATGTGCAAGTCAGGTCAGGCCGGCGTGCTTCGCTGGCAAGTTAATGACATGGTTGAGGGAAGAGATTGGGCGCAGCGTCTGAGACAAGGCGGGCTCCGTGGCTGCCAAGTCGGCTCTGGAGTGGCCGACGACCCAGCGGAGGGAAGCTTCCAGACGCCCACAGGTAAAAGCACCTGTGCCGTTGGGCGGTGGCCGTGACCACAGGCTGGCGTGATTTGGCGCCCAAGACCCAGAGCAAGAGGTCGGGCCCCGGCCTGAGCGGCTGTCCGTCACGGGGCCCCTTCCTGGATCTGGGGCACACACCTGGCCTTTTCTCCCCAGGGCAGGACCTGCACAAACACAAACAGCATGTTCACAGCCCATATCCATGTGTCGGAAACCCTCTGTGGAAAAGGCCTAGAAGAACTGCGTGGCCCTCGGTGCTGGGTTCTAAATCCCCATGGGTCGGTAGTTGGCTAATCCAGGGAGGGCTCTGCGATCTCCCTCTGACGGCGGCTGTAATAGGCCAGCAGGAAGGGCTGAAGGAGACCCAGGGGAACGAACCTTTTGTCACAGAGGGAACAGGACAGTCCTGCATCAGGTTAGTGGCTCAGGTCCCACATTTCCCTCCCAGGTAGTAGCGGAGAGATTCTGGCACAAGGGGGTTTCTCCCTTCCCAGCCTGACAGGCGCTATGTGCTTCCACCTGAGGGTCCTGGAGCCCGGGATGGGCCCAAGCAAAACCCAAACCTCCCCAGTCCTGTGGGTCCAGGTGTGCTGGGAGGTCTCACGCATTCCACCCACCCTTCTGTTGATGGAGCAGAGACGCAGGACCACGCACTAGGAAGATCTCTGCCCTCGTTGTCCTTCTAGCTCGATGTAGAGTACGTGATCTTTTTTTTTTTTAAAGATTTTATTTATTTATTTGAGAGAGAGAGAATGAGAGACAGAGAGCATGAGAGGGAGGAGGGTCAGAGGGAGAAGCAGACTCCCTGCCGAGCAGGGAGCCCGATGCGGGACTCGATCCAGGGACTCCAGGATCATGACCTGAGCCGAAGGCAGTCGCTTAACCAACTGAGCCACCCAGGCGCCCCTAGAGTATGTGATCTTATTCTCGGTTAAAGGAGGAGGATGAGAGCCAAAGTTCGGCACCCTGCATCAGGCCGGCCAGCGTGCCCTCCGAGGCTCTGACCAGCATGTTCCCAGCTCCAGCCCTCCCGCCCCTGCCCTGCCCGAAGAGCCTCTGGAACCCTGGGTCTGGCCGGGAGGGTGCTCTTTCACGCTGAGGACCAGGCTCTACCTGCTCGCCAGGCAGCCCACCTCCTACCAGGGAGTCAGCTCAGGCTTCCGGCTGCGCTTCTCAGGAAATCGGCGGTATGGCTCCAGACCCTGGCCGAGCTGGCTCTGTGCAAGCTTGCTGAGCACTGACGCGAGCAGGGCGTCGGACGACCTTCACTGCCTCAGAATTCCACGTCAGCAAGCCAGACTGCTTTTCAGAGTAGAGGACGCGGGGTGCACAGGAGCTGCTAATTCCCAGAGAATCCTGCCCAGGGTTGGTGGGGCTGACGGTGCTGAGGGGCTGCCGCAGGGGGGTCCAGGCACGGGCTGCTCCCCCCATGTGCTGTCAGCCCCCACACTGGTATCATCCTCTTTTGCAACCAAGGAAACAAATTCAAAGTCCGTGACATCCTTCTTGAGTTTGGAGCGCTCTCCCTAATTAGTCTGATACCTGCAGTTTTCAAGGACAGGATCCACTCCGGGGATCACAGGGCTCCAGGCAGGGTAGCAGTGTGGGCCGGGTTGAGGTGGCCCGTGAACTCCTCAAGCTTTCTCCAAAAACCACTCCCGTGGCCTGGAGCGCACATCTAACCAAAGGGTTTTAAGAGCAGGCTCCGAAGCACACAGTTTTCTGCAGAGACCGTCCCGAGGCCAATCTAGGAAAAGCCCAGCTCGCCAGCAAGAAAGGCGGGCGGACAGGCGGATGCTGTGAGCACCCCAGACACCCAGTCCCCTTGACCGGGTTTAGAAGCCTCAGCTGCAGACCCAGCTCCAGGGCTCAGGGCAGAGCTCCGGGGAGACCCCGGCTGGGTCACCGGTGTTTGGGGGCACCCGGAGGGCACCGTGTCACCTCTATACATCTCAGCAACGGGGCAGAAAGATAGGACTTGTGAGCCCGTGTGCCCGCGGCAGGTAACTAACTTCCTTGGGCGCTTCCCCATCCAGTCTACCTCCCGGGGCTGCTGGGATGGTGTGTGGGATCGTCGGGAAAGGCCCCGTTACCGCGTGGGTTTCGTCGTGGTGGCTCCTGCAGGCACTGGGAACACCAAGGTGCTGAAACTGGACGTCACAACTGTTCCAAATCATAGCAGTTAGGGTGTGCTGCCCAAACTCTTGTCGGAGCCTTTTTTTTTTTTTAGAATTTAAAATAACTGGGGTAAAAACACATAATATAAAGCTCACCCTCATACCCATTTCTAAGTATGCAGTTCAGTGGTGTTACGAACATTCGTGTTGCTGTTCAGCCAACCCCCAAAACAGGTTCGCCCTACAAAACGGAGCATGAACACCCTGAGCAGCTCCCCATCTGCCCCCTCCCGCCAGCCCGGCGCCCCCACTCCACTTTCTCCACTCTCTAAAACCAGCACAGCTCCTCACGGCCCATCAGTACCCCCAACAGACGCTCCGTGGGAGGCCCAGTTTCGGCGGGGGTAGCCGGGCACTGGTCAGGGTCGGCGGGGAGACACAGCTGCCCCAGCGCAGGGCCGGGTGGTTCCCAGCAGCTGACTCATACTGCAGCTGGGGAGATGCGGGGGATGGTCTCCTGGGGACAGGCCGCCAGCGCTCTGGGGCCTGAGCTGTGCGTCCATGACTGGCCACCTCTCAGACATCTCAGGGCTGGATCCTGGTAATTCACAGGTTTTCCAAGTACCCAATTTGAATAGACACTTGTGCTCGACTGGAAAGGCCCCGAGATTGGGTTTTCCAGCGGTGTCTGGCCAGAACGTGTGCAAGTGTGGACATGCCGTCGGCCGCGGGCCAGGATGGGTGGTGACATGGGAGGAGCGGCCTCTCACCGTGCCCTCGGCTCCACACCACTCCTATGCGTGCGGGCGAGCGCACACACACACACACACACACGCACGCGTGCACGCACAGGACCTTGAGGCCCTGTGGGGGCGTGTTCCGGCCACAGCGGCTGCCTTCTGCCCTGCATACACTCAGGACCGCGAGGCTGCAGGGCCTCCCAATCCCACTGCCCGGAGCCTGGATCTCTGCTAGGCCCCTTCCTTCCCCGCCCTCGGGGCTCACAGGACGCCTCTCCTCACCCACTGCCTGCTGTGGGGTTTCTCCTGAAGCTGACCTGAGGCAAGAATGTGGATACACACAGTGTGTGTGGAGGTTGGACCCTGGGGGATGGAGAACGGCATCAGGAAAGGACAGAGGTGGCCTGGGAGCCTGGGTGGACGTGTCTCGGCAGCCCTGCTGTGCGGAGTGCACCTTGGAGCAATTCGCGTAGCCCTACATTTGTTCTGTGTCTTCTTCTGGGTCCACATTTACAAGAACAGAGTTTTTAAAGGTTCCCGTGCAGGGTGAGGGAGCAAGGTGTGCGTTCGTTGACTCCGGTCCGTCCCTGGTTAATGGAGTCTCCTGGAGACACTGCCCATCTGCTGCAGGTGGGGGGACAGAGGAGACACTGAGGCAGACCCGGGAAGGTCCCTGTGCGATGGGGACCTGGGCCCCCAGACTGGGTGGGAGGCCGGGCACCGAAGGCCAGCAATGTCCCCTATGTTTTCATGGGGCCACATGTGTCCTTCTAGCAGAGCGCCCCACAAGCTCAGGTCTGCTTTATCTTCCTCATGCACACGTCCCTCTCTGAGGCCATCGTACTCATACCTGCCCGCGCAGTTACAGCCCCTCGCGCCCCCCACACTCCTACTGAAGCACAGCGAGCTCACCCGCTCACGCCTTTGCTCCCTCACCTTTGGTGACACCAGGCTGCCAAGGGGCTTGGGGATGCAGGGGGCGTGGTGTGAGGTGGACAGTCCCAAAATGGGGTCCTGAGAAGCTGGTTGGCAGTTCTCACCCCTTCTTTTTTTTTTTTTTTTAAGATTTTATTTGTTTATTTGACAGAGACACAGCAAGAGAGGGAACACAAGCAGAGGGAGTTGGGGAGGGAGAAGCAGGCTTCCCGCCGAGCAGGGAGCCCGATGCGGGGCTCGATCCCAGGACCCTGGGATCACGACCTGAGTCGAAGGCAGACGCTTGACGACTGAGCCCCCCAGACACCCCAGTTCTCACCCCTTCTTGATGAAGAGGGTTGGTCCACGAAATCGTTCAGGGTCAGGGACCGAACGTGTGTGTCCCCAGTGTTCAGGGTTGGAGCCCTTGCCCCATCGTGATGGTATCGGGGCCCCGAGGTTGGACCTGTGCCCGAATTAGAGGGGAGCTGCCAGAGCATAGAGAGGAGGCCGTGGGCCCCGCGGCGACGGGGTGGCCGCCTCCAGCCTCAACATGAAGCCTGCCCTGCTGGCACCTTGGTCCCGGATTCCCAGTGACCAGCACGGTGACCGGTAGCCTCTGTCGTTCAAGCCGTCCAGTGTGTGTCTCTCTGCCATGGCCGGAGCGGACAGAGACAGACCACACAGGGCAGCGCACGCAGGAACGTCCTGGGTGTTTTCACCGACGGCAAAGGAGAGGATTTAAAAAACAAAACAGGGGCGCCTGGGGGGCTCAGTCATTGGGCGTCTGCCTTCGGCTCAGGTCATGATCCCAGGGTCCTGGGATCAAGCCCTCCATCGGGCTCCCTGCTCCGCAGGAACCCTGTTTCTCCCTCTCCCACTCCCCCTGCTTGTGTTCCCTCTCTCGCTGTGCCTCTGTCAAATAAATAAATAAAATCTTTTTAAAAAGTTAAAAAATTCTTTAAAAAAAAAAACAGACAAGAGAAACTCCATGGAACTCGAGTGACTGGCCCGGTGAACTCTGCTGGCCTCACGTGGTGTCGGGGGTCAAGCTCCAAGAAGGGGATGTCCCAACAATCGGAACGGCCTGTAGAGCTGTGGGTGACCTTCCTGTGGGTGTCACTGCAGGCAGGCGCCTCTGGGTAAGGGATGAGGCAGAGGGATCTGTCCCCTGAGGCCCCTCCACTTCCTGGACCGAGACTGCCTTCACAGGGATGTGACGCTAACCTCTGATCAGGGACAAGACCACACAACCCATCTGACCAGGGGAAAACTTGGAGACAAACGTTTGAAAAACGTTAACAGTGGCCGTCTTTGAGAACAGGATTATGGGTGGTTCGAATACCCTTTTGCCACCTTCCCGTCAACTAGGAATTCCTGTAGCCACAGAAAAATAAACGGCATGGAGTCGTCCGCGTGGGTATGACAGACGCTCTCCTGCTCCCGAGCTGGTCACTCGACGGGGCCCTGCACTTCCGAGGACTCTCTGGGCCTCTCTCCTTTGATGAGTCACCGCTCTCTCTGCCTTATTTAAACCCTAGGCCTTCGAACTTCCCATAACTGTGCTTTGTTTCCTTGAAGAAAGGGATTTTCAGCGGGTGAGACTTGCCCGGCTGCCCCTCTGGCTGTGGCCAGCTCCTTGCTGAGCAAGGACAAGTGACACCTCCTGCCCAGGAGTCCCGGGAGAACTGAATGGGTTAAAACTCAGCCCCGAGGCCGTCGGAGTGACAAGTGCAGAGGCCTCTGGGGGCGTGGGTGGGGCAGACGCACAAATTTAGGCCCAAGGACCCCTCCGACCCGAGCCCTGGAGGCCCCGCGGCAGGCTGGGACTTGGGGTTTACTCAGAGCAGCACCACCAGAGACCGGCCCGAGCCCGGCTCACGGCTGCCAGTCAATAGATATTTGTTGAACAAATGAGTGAAACCTCTCCTCCCAGTTAGGTTTCTGCCCTTCAGTTTGTAATTCCAGGGGACAGTGGCCTCCCGTCCAGAATCAGGAGGACTCCCCGCAGCGAACTTGGCTGATTTTCATTTGCCGCAGGAACCTGTGACAGGCCCCGCAGGTGGAAACCAATTGGAAATCCTTCGCGGTTGGAGACCTGCCGTGATTCCCAAAGCGTCTCCTTCCTTTGAGATTTGTGACCGGCCAGGCGGAGGCCAAAGGGCTCCTGCTCGAGCTGCCCGCCCCAGCCTGCTGAGCTCCTCTGACCTGAAACCGAGGCCCCGTGAGGGCCCATGGCTGCAGAGCGAGAGGCCATGTGGGCTCCACAAACACCGACGAGGCTGCAGGGGAAGGAAAAGCAGAAAAGCGAGGAGACAAAGGCTTTGTTCACTCGATCTGGAACAACTCCGGCCAAGATCTCATGGTGCGAAGCAGGCAGGCCCGCGTGTGTCCGTGCCACGATCCCCTGAGGGCGAGCGCACCTGCCCAGTGAGGCAGGGCCGGCTGGGGCCTAGCTCTGCCAACCCTGCTGTTGGTCCCTTCTGGGCTTGGGCGCGCCCCCCCCACACAACGGAAAGTTGGCTCTGTGATTTAGAGCCTGATCATCACTCTCCCTCAGCCCACTCGGCCGAGCTGTTTTTCCCAAAAGCAACCCCTGAACCTCTGTTTTCGTTGTGAAATAGGTCATAAATACAGGAAAGCACGGAAAATGTATACATGCAGCTTAGAGAATCGTCACAGAAACGGAGCGGGGGTGGGAGGGCACGGGGGACGCCAGTCAAGGGTACAAAGTCTGCGTCACACCATGAGAATGACGATGGGTTGTGCAGTGCCCGTGCTTAGTAACTATACTGTGCCGTCTGCTTACAGATTCAGAAGGACAGTACGTCTCATATCAAGTGTTCTTATCACAAAGAAGGAAATTAATGAAGAGGGCGGGAGGTGATGACATATTGGTGGCACTGGCTGTCGCAACGGTTTCGCGGGCGGGTACTGATCTCCAAGCTCATCGAGTCCTACACAGTATGTACAGCTTTCAGGGGCATCTACGCCTCAACAAGAACGAAGCAGAACACGCACCACAGAAGACCCCCGGGCCGCCCTCCCCAGGAGGGACCATTATCCCGGCTCCTGTGGATCTTTCTTTTCTTGAAGTTCTTCATGAGAAAGGTTTATTGAGATTTTTGAGGAAAGCAGAAATCAAAATCATTTTGAGGATGGAGGAACACAGTATCTTCTAAATCACTGCAAATGTTCCTTATTTATTCATTCAGGGAATTTCTTCAAACTACTGAGAGAGTGAGAAGCGAGCAGGCAGAGAGAGAGAGAGAATCTCAAGCGGACTCCATGCTCAGTGCAGAGCCCGACGTGGGGCTTGATCTCACAACCTTGAGATCATGACCTGAGCCAAAATCAAGAGTCTGACGCCACCCAGGTGCCCCAAAATCTTTTAGTTAGAAAACGTTTTTAAAATCGTAGCTGACATACAATGTTACGTTCATTTCAGGCGCAGAACACAGATTCGACGATTCTATACATTCCGCAATGCTCACCCTCGGCCATGGCACGATGCCTTTACAATATTACGGAGCGTATTCCCCATGCTGAGTGACGCATCCCCGCGGCTTACTGATAACTGGAAGTGTGTGCTCTTGATCCCCTGCACCCAACCATCAGTTTCTTCTCTGCATTTAGGAGTCTGTCTCTGTTTTTTAAGATTCCCCATTCGAGTGAAATCATGCGGCGGTTGCCTTTGCCTGACTCACTGCACTTGGTCTTACCTATCCGCAAAAAACCTATAGTTCTGTTTCGAAAAGCTGAGCAGGTCCAAACCTCATTTTGTAGGGCCCTGATGCCCCATCGGATGCCAGTGCCCACAGGCAGCCAGAGCGGAGCCCGGCTTCAGCCCCCTTGGGGTTCCCCGGGGCCCCTGGAGGTACGTGGCGTGGCACCGTGTGAACTCTGTGCTACCTGTCTGGCCGTGAGATGCTCAGGAGGGAGTGGGCTGCTGGCCTTTCTGCCTCCAGACTCGCACTGGCTGCCAGAGGCTGAAGTCTGTGTGCTCAGGGGCTTGGGAAGCGAGGTGCTCGCTGCTCCAGGGGATGGACAGAAGAGGACAGAGAAGTGGGCCAGGCACACGGTGGCCGTTCCGTCTTCATGTTCAAAACACTGCAGGAGGCGGTTGGTTGCTCTGTGGTCATGACCTGTGACGACCTGTGTTCTGAGCCCCTGCTGCAGGCTGGCCGGGCTGCCTCCCCGAGGGCCCCCATCCTCCCTCCCGGGCCGGGCCCTGTGTCCCCCATCTCCATTCCTTGGTTTTCTCCTTCATTTTGGTAGAGCACATCCTGATTAGTTTCCTGAAGGGTGAGAGCATAGAAGTAGACAACACTGCTTGAGGGTGGTCACCTGGGGCTGCCCCAGACCCACCACCCCTCCCCGGGGGCTCCCACAAGAGGGCCTGCCACTGGGCCCGGGGTCGCAGAAGACTAGGAGGGTCAAGTCCGTGCCCGGAAGAACTCAGGTTAGCGCTGGCCTGCTCATGGAAAACCTGCAGCAAGAGGTGAATGGCAACCCCAGGCCCTCTGCACGGCACTGATGGGGCTGGGCGGGGGGAGGGGGCTGCATCCAGAGTCTTACCGCCTGGAACCAGGACACGAGGCCTGGGTGCCCGGTGCCCTCCACAGGGCATGTGGCCTTAGAGGGTGTGTGAGCTGTTTCTGGGCGCTGAGGAGGCCGGGTAGGGAGTCCCCAGCCCTGCTCCCCACCCAGCGCTGCCCCTCTCCCCCCAGGCCCCGGCCGAGGGACGTAGCACTCAGGCCAGCTCTGTGACCTGGAGGAGAGGCATTGGAGAGCATCACCTCCCCATCTCAAGGCTGGCGAGCCTCTGCGGTCGCAGGAAAACACGCTGGCCATGTGTTTCCACCCTGGGCACTAGCGTGTGTCCTGCGCAATCCCTTCCCAGGGCTCCCCACCCTTAAACTGCGAGGGTGGGGCTCTAGGGGTCCTCGGGGAGGGGGGCATCAGGATTGCCTGGGAGAGTGCGTGAGCGGGGTTCCCCGCGCCCTGCCCGGGGACTCTCATCCAACTCATCAGCGGAGGCGGCCCAGGTGGTATGTTTTTGAAAAGCCCTGGGTGATTATTGTGTAACCCAGAGTTGAGCAACACTGACGGATGATTCAAAGGCCTTTTGTGGTATCACAACCCAGAAAACTGCAGGTAATATTTTCCAAGACGAAATCCACAGGGCGGTGGCGCCGGATGCGCTTAGACCCCCGGGGGCGGCCTCGTGGGGACACAGCCATGTCCTCCAGAGCCTGGAAGACACAAGCCGGCTTCTGAGCTGCTGTGGAGGGGAGGCGCCTTCTTCCCTGTCCCTGCAGTTAGCACTCGCCCGACACCTCCGATCTCACTGCAGAGGCTGAACAGCAGAGTTCCTGCTTCTTCCCTCCTCCCTCTCCATTTAAAAATCACTTAACACACATACAGATTAAATGACACATTGTCTCCCATTCGCTTCCCAGTAATCCAGGGTGGGGAACCGCGGGGGTGGACAGGTGGAGGGAGGCTGGCCGCGAGCTGATGGGCGGAGAGGCCAGGTGCAGGACACTCAGGGAGCCTTTCTGTTTGGACTGGGTGACCCACAAAAACAGCAGCTTGTACATGGTTATCCAAGTGCTGTTCTTTTATATAAATATTTGACAGTTTCTACTATAAGCAGGTCAATCACATATTCAACTATATCCTCACGGTTCCCGTGTTCACCTTTGTGGTTCCATGTTGCCCTAAGAGCTCCGCCGACAATGAGCTCCTCAGAAAGACCCGACAGCCATTTAAACACTTGACTGTTCTGCACGACCTCAGAGCTTACTGAGTGGCTACTGCCTGAGGCTCCGGATACTAGCTGCTTGAATTCAAAGACATGTTATACATTACTTTTTAATTTTTTTAAAAGATTTATTTGAGAGAGAGAGAGGGGATGAGTGGGGGGGCTCAGAGGAAAGGGGAGAAGCAGACTCTGCACTGAGCAGGGAGCCCGACATGGAGCTCCACCCCTGAACTCCAGGATCACAACCTGAGCCGAAGGCAGATTCTTAACGGAACGAACCACCCAGGCGCCCCTGTTATCGATTATTTTAAAAAGAATATTGTTACAAGTCACACTAGTTCATGAAGGCAGAACATCTTATAGCCCCCAGGAGACATGGCACAGAACTCCACTTCTGACAAAGGCACTAAGATGTAGGACGACACAGGCTTTTGAGTTAAGCCCGTCTTCAGTTTGAATCCCCAGATGCCACTTGTTAGCTGTGTGACCAAGGGCAAGTTGCTGGACCTCTCTGAGCTCGTTTTCTCAAACATAAAAGAAGATACTATTCCTCAGTTTTGATGTATTAGTGAGATAATGTGTATAGTTCACCTTCCTCATCATCCCCATATCCCACGCCACCGGGCAGAGCTGTGACATTTTGTGTCAAAGCACAGATGCTCCAAACCTGTGCCCTGCGAGGTGTACGATGGAAGTGGAAGCAAATAATTTCATTTTTTTTTATTTTACTTATTTTTTTTTTTTAAAGATTTTATTTATTTATTTGAGACAGAGAATGAGAGACAGAGAGCATGAGAGGGAGGAGGGTCAGAGGGAGAAGCAGACTCCCCACCGAGCAGGGAGCCCGATGTGGGACTCGATCCCAGGACTCCAGGATCATGACCTGACCCGAAGGCAGTCGCTTAACCAACTGAGCCACCCAGGCGCCCCCATTTTTATTTTTTTATTTAAGAGAGCAAGCGAGAGAGCACAAGCAGGGGGAGGGGCAGAGGGAGAGGGAGAAGCAGACTCCCCGCCGAGCAGGGAGACCGACATGGGACTCGATCCCAGGACCCTGGGGTCATGACCTGAGCCAAAGGCAGACGCTTACTGACTGAGCCACCCAGGTGCCCTAATTTCATTTTTAATAAGTGAATCTAAGCTGGACTACGAACTGAGTGTGGCAATTGAGGGCTGGAAAATCTGACTCTAAATTCTTCGTGAGCTGGGAAAAATCAAGGAGGCAACTGAAAACCAGCAGACATGAAACAGGTGCCCAAAAGTGCCTGTTGAGTTAATCTGCTGACCCCCTTTTCAGACTCGGCCTTTTACCTTGAAACACGAGTTCCCTACATGCCACAGCTGTTTCCTTCATTTGGTATCTGCACTTCTAAAGCCCCCGGTGACTGGGAAGCTCATTTCGCTTTCCACACTATTAATTCTGAGAAAGTTCAAGCCAGCAAAACTTCCTGGAGTCTCAAAAGAAGACCCACTGTCCACTGACCAGGCTCACTCACAGCCAGCTAGGGTAGGAGAGCAGATGCTCCTGTCTGTGCAAAACAAAGTAATTAGAATTTTGTTATAAAACATATATATATCATCTCTTTCTAAAGCCTTCTGTTTTACAGAATGCTCATGCAGGCCCAACTCTCACCAACAGTTTGTTCTGAGAGCCTTGAGCACACCCAAGGTTCTGCTCGGCCGGGGACAAGTGTTTGGGGAGCCCTTCTGAGCGGCAATAACTCAGCACCAGATGATGTGCCCCCAGAGTCCCGTGGGCTCCTCTTCGGAGCCACCGGGTCCCACTTGGGTAGACTTGGGTGGAAACATCAGATCTCCCCAATGTTAATGCTGCTTCCTTTTGGGAAGTCATTCAGCTATATAACTCAACAGTTACTTTGTTCTTATTCCGAGTCAAGTGCCACAGATGCACGGAGGGGTCGGGACGCTGCGTGGAGAAGGTGGGTGTCGCACTTGGAGCTGATCCGACATGGGCACCACCGGCCAGGTCAGCACGAAACTCAGCCCACGCACAAGCGGAGGGAGGGATTGGGCAAAGCTTCTGGGGCAGTGGTATTTCAGGCCCTGTGCTGGGTGGGACAGGACCCAGGAGGCATTCCAGGGGGCGGGGGCCTCCCCAGCCAAGGCTCAGAGAACAATGAGCTTCCCTGGAATTATAGTACATGTCAGTTGGGGTCAGGGGACAGGTGCTGAGGGTGGGCTGATGTCCCATCACCGGAGGTCCGTGTATAATTAGACTACTGAGTTTGAGCTGAGAAGTGACGCTGCAACCGAAACCAAGCAGAACCAATGTGAGGCTGACGGAGTTCCCGGAGAGACTTTGCTGGGGTTATGCTCCAGCTAGAGGGGAGATGCACAGAGGAAAGTGGCCTTGGGCCAAGGCCCTGGGGAGAGGTCAGGGGCAAAACAGTGACAGCTAAGCACGTGCAGGTGGGATTTATTAGCACCTGCACACCCAAAGGTCACGCTTCTTCATGCGTGGCATGTCTGTTCACATGTTCAATATTTAGCACAATAATGAGGGAAAAAGCAGGCGAGAGGTCAGCGCTGGGGTCCATGGTGGTGCAGACTGGTTGGGTCCGGTCCCTGCCGGCTGCGTCCTCCCGCGGCCCAGAGTCCTAGCCCTTTGCTCTTCCTCACGGGGGCTGGATCTTGCAGTCAGGGTTGAGGGACCCGGGTCCAGTCCCTGCTCTGTCTCAGCGTCACTGATGAGTATTTTGGGAGGGCGCCCCCGGTTTCAGTGCCTGCGAGACTGGAACGGGAGGCCCAGCGGTACACCGCGGTAGAAGAGGAAAGGTAATGGCAGCGCAAGGCAGCGCCCATGAGGACGAGGGAAGGGAAGCTTGCAGAAACAGGGTTAACAAAGGCCTGACTGCGTTCAGACTGAAGATGCCTTCAGGGTCTGAGCGGGGGAGACCAGGACGCAGGAGGAAGAGCAGGTGTTGGCGCAGAGGGAAGAGAAGCTGACGACCTCTGTTGGGATTTCTTCACTCTTGGACTTTCGCCATGTTTTTTTAAGTTTTATTTATTTAAGAGAGAGAGTGAGCGGGGGTGGAGAGACAGAGAGGGAGCAGCAGCTCCCGGCAGTGAGCCCAACACAGGGCTTGCTCTCCACCCAGGGATCATGACCTGAGCCGAAACCAGGAGTCAGACGCTCAGCCGGCAGAGCCGCCCAGGCGCCCCCATCGATTACTCTTCGAAGTAGCACAAATGTTTCCAGCGTGAGGTGGAGCGGGGAGTGGAAGGAAAAGGAGGCAAGCGCCCGTGTCTGCGGTGTCACATGGCGCCGCGAGCAGCACCTAGAAGGGGCGAGGACAGTGAACACGGACGCAGCCCTTGGGGACGCAGCGGGGGCTTGTCGAAGGCGCGCAGGTGCAGGAGAGGCCCCAGCGGACCAGGCCTGGGCAGCCTGAGAGTCGCCCACGCAAACACACGGTGCAGCTAGCTGTGCTGAACGATTCGCTCATGGTTCCCAGCACCTCCCTCCACGGAGGAGCCGCGTGCGCAGCCCGGAAGGACCACCCTCCCACGGGATCACAGGGACTGTGTCAGAGCAGGACAAATCCTGACGGCGCCACCGACAGGATGCAGCGAGAACATGGCACCCCTTCGTGAAACTCCTGCCGTGGCCGGGGTGGAACCACGAGGATGCCGCTAACAAACCGCCGAGGGCATTCTACATAGTAACTGGGCCGGAACCTTCCAGAGCATAAGTCAGGAGATGGGAACTGTCTGACCTCGAGGGAACTCAAGCAGAAGAGGAACAGACAGCTCACTCCTGGCCCTTCTGTCACGAAGGACAACTTGGGGCAGCTGGAGAGAGGGGCCTGGCAGGGGCTGGGGGCCCACGCGACGGCCATGCCTCGCGGCTGGTTTCCTGAGTGTGATGGCTGGCTATCGGGGGACCCTGGGGCGCGGGAGACATACATCACGGTATTTGGGGGTGACAGGGTCTCGGGCTGGCAACGCATGCTCAGATGGCTTAGGGGAAAAGTTCTTTTTACTGTGATCGCAACTCTTCCGAAGTACAGTCGAGACAGTTTCAAAATAAACATTTTATTTAAAAAAAGTTATCGGTTATTCTAATTGAGCAGTTAAACATCTTTCTTGTTCTTAAAAAGTGGGGAGGGTGTTACCGCACCCAGTTGGCCAGATGGGAAGAGTCTTTGGCTCTGACCGCCCATGTCACTCTGGGAATAACATGCGCACACGGGACCCCAACCGCAGCAGGTGGCAAGCGGGCAGCTCAGAGCGTGCAGGCTTCTCGGCCGGCTGGACGCACTGTCCTGCTCCAAGGCCAGCTGCTGCCGAGGTCACCGGCTGAGGGACCGCTGCAGAGCTTCATACATCACCTGGTCCTGAGAACAGGGGACAAGACAGACAGAGAGCTGATAAGTGTGATGGGGGCTGAACTGCGTCCCCCAAACGCACACGCTGACGTCCCACCCCCAGGACCGCGCAGTGACCGGAGGTCAGGTCTTCAGGGACGCAGTGAAGTTATAACGAAGCCCCCAGGACACAGGACCGCATGTCTGCAGGAAGACGGATGAAGAACAGACGGGCCCGGGGGGCCAGGTGAGGACACGGGTAAAGGACGCACGGCCTCGGGAGAAACCAGCCTGGCCCACCCCGCGATGAGGGACGGCCAGCCTCCCGTCCTTCCACATGGAGCTCCGCCTGCTCTGGCGAGTGCCCGGCCTGGTGTGCGGCATGTGAGCCCAACTCCCAGCTGCCCCACATCAATCCCCGTCTTTCTGTCACCGGCGTGGGGACCAGCATGACGGACTGTTTACAGAAGTTAGAATTAGGGTCAGTTCATGTACCCTATCACAATGTTTTAATTATTGAGGCTTTTAGAAAACAGATCGTGTTTTTAGCCGCCCCCACCCCCAGCTTGATGTTTCTGCAGTTTTCCTGCTGCTACAGGTTGCTTGGTTTACCACAGGAACTTTCGGTTCCCCTGTTTGGTCCCCAACACAAAATAAGCAAAAATCAAAAGAACAGAGTAGAGCCATTTAAAAGATTCCTAACAGCAACCAACTGCCTTAGCACTGAGGTGTCTGCTGACCAGCCTGGGGGTGCCAGAGAAAAGCCACGGTCCCCGACGCCTGGCGGCCGCGGAAACATTCACAAAAATGCAGCTTCGCTCCCAGAAGCGGCCACAGTGGGCCCCTCTGCATGTGTGAGGTCTGCCCAGTGTTCAGAGGGGCCTTTACGACCACTAGCTTTTACTCTGAGGACAATCCTGAGTCAGACAGAAGCAGAGCGGATGTTCTCTCTGTGACAAGTCAGAACCCTGACCAGAGGGCAGGGCGGATTTTCCGTTCACGGGGGAAACCCATTTCCTGGACTGCACTTAACGTTCACCTCCGGTTTGAAAGATGGATTTGAAAATTAAAAAAAAAAAAAAAACTATGTACTTGTTTCAGTGATTTTTCAAGTACCTGTCAAACAGTTTCAAAGGTGAACATAAAGTAGGAATTAGTGAAATGCTGAATTAACTCTGAAATAGGAAAAAAGGGTCCCTCTGTACATCAGTATCACTGCTGAATAATCTACTGTAAAGACATTTTAGGCATGCTTAGTTTATAACCAGGTTAGAGCAATTCCTTTTTTAGAGTAAAATAACTTTTTAAATTATAAAACAAGATTTATTGCAAAAAAATTAGAAAATACAGATCAGCGGAAAAAAAATCATTTCCAGAGATAACTATTATTACTATTTTGGTCTTCTGGAACTTTCAAATTACTATTTTTTTCAATATTAATTTTTTTTAATTTTTAAAAATTTTTATTTATTTTTAAGTAATCTCTACACCCAACGTGGGGCTTGAACTCACAGCCCCGAGATCAAGAGTCGCACGCTCCACCGACTGAGCTAGCCATGTGCCCCTTGATATTTAATGTTTCTGAACAGGTAAGACCTTCATATGGTGCAAAGTTCAAAGAGGATAAAGCTCGCACGCCCCCCCTCCCCACCCGGCAGCCGGTCTCTCCCCACAAGCAGCCATCACTAGTTTCATAAGTAATTGCTTCATTAGGGCCAGTTAGGGAGCCAAACGAGGAACGTGGAGCTTCACCTTGATGGGATGCCTTATTTTTAAAAGATCAAACTAATAATCAGCTTGGTCATCTGCTTTACTGAATATTTATTCAAAATTCATACTATGCCTATTTCCAAAAGAGAAGTTGTAGCTTCTTATTCGCTAAGTTTTTCAAAAATCAAGTATTTAAAGATTACGATCACCAAAAATATGAAGAAGAATATGCTGGTACTAAGTCTCACGAGGACATCTGTGCAGCCTTCCACGATGTGTGGCATGACAGGTGCAGATACGTTTTTAATTAAGATCAGTCACATGGCCTTTGCCGTGTAGTTGGTCCCGTTCAAGCAAAAGCTACATGTAAGCCTCTTCCTAACACCAACAGATCGAGTGACCAGGTTAACGCGTGTTCTATGTGTGGGAGCCCTGTCTCCGGCGGTTCTTCTATCTGGGAGTCCAGCACAGTGCCTGGCCACGCGTACAGCAGGTACTCGATGCACATGAAGAGTTGGATGGTAGGTAACCCATTAAAACACAGCTGGGGGCAGGGGGCTCTGACTGAAGTGTCCGTGGGGTGGAAACAATCCGGGAAATGAACCGTCTACTCCTGAGTGTGGAGAAGAGAATGGAAGGGGTGTGGGCAGCGGGTGTGATGAGCACAGAAGCAGGAGGGTTGCTCTGGGTGGTTTAATAGAGGAAGTTGAGAAAGAAATCCGACTGAGTGAGGTTTCCTTCCTGACGGTGGGAGAGAGCCACAGGAAGCAGAGTGAAAAGCCTGAGACGTGAGACAGTAAGTATCTGGGAGAAGAATCTCAAGGTCTCAACGTGGACAGCAGCGAAGCTGGCCTCAAGTCTCCGGCGCGCAGGGAACACTGCACAGGCAATTATCCCGCGCGGCCTGTGAAGCTAGGTGAGGCCGGGAGGCTGGGAAGGGTGGCGCAGCCGGGACACACGTCTCCGGATTCTGAGAATCTGCTGGCGGATGGCCCAGGCTTTTGTGTCGGGCATCTGTCCTCGCAGATCGCCAGCCTGTCAGGTCCTCCTGGGACCACACAGGACGCGGCCACTCACTAGCAATTAGGATGGGCAGGGGCCTCCAGGTGGAGCCTAAGCCTGGCCCTGCCCGAGGGGGAGCCGGTGAGGACAGACAGATGGAGAGGAGTGTCCGCTCCCCGTCGACACCCTCACCCTCAACCAGTTACCCAGGGCTTACTGGGCCAGGTGACACTTCTCTGCATTTGGCCTCTAAACTAAAAGCGTGCTGAGTATTTGAGAACTAGGAAGGCCAGCTCTGCAGATTTCAGGACAGGACGTCTGTCTTCTTAGACGTCTCCTCAACATGAATCCCGTGTTCACTCACTTCAGAGCAATCGCCATTTCTGTAAGTATGTCTGAGAGGCTAAAATGTGCTAAGTGTTCCTTGCATGCCAAACAAAATCTAGTGGTTCTCTTTCAGCATGAAGACTCCAAACCCCAACCTCGCCACTACCACATCAGTTAACTTGAGTCACCAGCACCTTATTTACAGATTTTCATTCTAGGCCTTGAAGTGTGACCTTTATAAAACTCCACGGCCCCTCACGTGGGCCCTGGCCAGGACATCTAGTTTCCTAACTGGCCACACTGGTTCTGGCATGGGATCCTAACTTGGGCTGGGCCGACCCCAGGCTCCCGTGAGACTCTCTCCCACCAGAGCTGGCGGGGACCTCTCTAGCTGAGAGGTGTCTGGGCCTGCAGGCACCCACCTTCCCCCAGGAAACAAAGGAATGAGGTTCTGCAGCCTAGAGCCAACTGTGCTCTTAAGATCCTTGTTACATGGACCAACAAACTCTGTTGTTGTTTAAACTCAAGTTACATCATTTTATTTTATTTTTCTATTTGAGAGAGAGAGATCTTGTGAGCCCACGGGCACAAGCAGGGGGAGAGGGAGAAGCAGACTCCCCACTGAGCAGGGAGCCCGATGCAGGACTCGATCCCAGGACCCTGAGCCAAAGGCAGACGCTTAACCGACTGAGCCACCCAGGCGCCCCCAGGAACTCTGTTTTTCCCTGCTCACCTGAGTTGGAGTTGGGTTCTGTCATTTACAACTAAAAGAGCCCTCATTTTAAAAGCAGAATGAGGTGGCTTATCAATGAGCTGCTCAGATTCACATCCAGAAAAGCACCATACCTTTCGACCCTGCCTGTGAAGAGGTTCTTTACCACAGCTCTCAACTGGGAAGCACCAGGAAAAGAGAAGGAAGCAGGATCCGAGACCCCCAATAAACATAATACACACTGGTGTCAAATTCACCTGCAAAAGTGTGCAAAGGAGATAAAGCAAAGACTTACTCCTTAATTGTCGTAGCTGCTTGGATGAAAACATGGCCAAATTCAGAAATCAGGTCAAGTGATTTTCGGAACTTTGCACAACACATTTGTGGCCTCTGTAATAAAGTCACTCAAGCAGCAAACGTGGGAACTTTTCAAAATTACAGCAAAGTTTCTAGAAAATTGATCTTGGAGGTAAAGAAAGTAAGAGAGTGATAAATGAACTATCCAAAGTCAATAGATAAAAACCAACGGAACTTCTATATATCAGCAACAATTAGAAAACAAGATGTAAAGAAATCCACAAATAACATAAAAAAGTATAAATTACTTGGGAATAAATCTGATGAAAGGTGGTAACATATTTATAATGAAAACTCACTAAGTCAGGTGGATCTAAGAAGTGAAATGAATTAAAAAGTGAATAAATTTATATAAGAGAAATTAAATGAATATAAATAAGTGGACAGAAGCACTAAGTTCATGAAGTGAAAAACTCTCTATTCTTAAGCTCTGCTCTCACAACTGATCTAGATTCAGTCCCATTCCAAATCCTCGCAGGCTTCTCGTGTAGGAATCGATAAGCTGATTATAAACTTTATATAGAAATGACAAGGAGCTAAAATATTTTTAAAAATTGACGGGGGGATAAAGAGGACAAATTTGGAGAACTTATACTACCTGATCCCAAGACTTACAGATCTATAGTCATCAAGACAGTGGCAAAAAAGATACCGTGGCCTGAAGACACACAGAGAGCACAGGAACGGATCCACGCATGGATGAACAACGGGTTTTCAAACAGAGGGCATGGTGACTCCGTAGGAAAGTCTTCGCGACAGAGTTGGAGCAAGGAGGAGCCACGTGGAAACACGGAACAAGACCCCCACCTCCCCTCTCATCAAACTAAAACATTAATCCGAGACGGATCATAAGCTTCCATGGCAGGACACACAAACCATACATGCAGGAGCCGAGTCGGCCTCCTTCTGGATTCAAGGCTCCTACTCTCCAGAAGGTGCGTTAGACGACAGAAAGGTGAGCAGATTTGGACAGAATATCCTCTGCGCGTGCACATCTAAATAAGCTAAGAATCTGTGCAAGTTTATAGTAAGGAGAGAAATGCCTCGTGTTTAGGAGCGAAGCATGAGGACAGGACAGCAGAACTCCAAATGGCCCGCGAGCATGTGAAACCGTGCTGGCCGTCCGACCGTTTGGAGATGCTCATGGAGAGCACACGGGGCACCAGTTCCCGTGCCGCCAGACACCGCCATGAAACGACCCTGACACTGAGGGACTCGGCCGCTTCCCATGGAAGGGTCTGGAGCCCCGGCCGCGCGCCTCGGCTGTGTGCCCAGGAGAAGGGCAAGAATGTGCTTGCTCACTGACCCGCGGTTTACTCAGGAAACCACACACACCCCAGCAGCGCCGAGTGTCCCCCAAGAGAGGAAAGGAGAAGGAACCATGTGCTATATTCTCATCCTGGAAAGCTGCTCAGCTAGAAATGGACCCCACACAATAGGGACGGACCCCAGAAGCCCTCCACCGAGCTGAGCAGCCAGACTAGGGAGTGCACACCGCAGGCTTCCATGGGGATGCAGCCCACACACGGGTCAGACCTGCAGTCACGGGCAGTGCTGTCAGCGGTGGCCACTGAGGGGCCACAAGGAACTCTGGGAGGGATGGAATGTTCTAGATACTGATGGCAGTGCCGGCTACGCTTGTTGGAGATCACAGAACTGTGAGTGTGCACTACCGTGTGCATACACTTCTACTAAACAGTGAGGCTAGAGGAGGGGCCGCATCCCCACGTCCCCGTGTCCCCTTGAGGAGGCGCTTCGTCCCCGCGTCCTAAGTCCTGACAAGCCCGGGACTCCAGCTGCAGGAGAGGAACAATTCAACTAAAACAATGTTTTATATAGAAATGAAAAGGAGCTAAAATATTTTTAAAAATTGACAGGGGGATAAAGAGGACAAATTTGGAGAACTTATACTACCTGATCCCAAGGCTTAAGATCTATAGTCATCAAGACAGTGGCAAAAAAGATACCGTGGCCTGAAGACACACAGAGAGCACAGGAATGGATCCATGCATGGATGAAAAACGGGTTTTCAAACAGAGGGCGTGGCTGATCAGAATGAAGAGCACCAGTAACATTAACTATCAAACTGTTCCTGGGTTTTATTCAAAGACGCTCAGCAGAACAGACCGGTTTCCTCTGGGATACAAAAATGCCTGAGAGGCGAAGGCAGACCACTCTTTCCAGCTATGGTGGAGAATGAGTGTGGGTACAGCAGACTCTTCTCTGAGAGCCGAATCAAAACCACCACCAGCCCAAACTAATTAACTGGTTCCTATGGTCACCGGTGGTAAGGTGGGAGGGCGCCCAGCTGGCTCAGTCGGTACAACGTGCGACTCTTGATCTCGGGGTTGTGAGTTCGAGCCCCATGCTGGGAGTAGAGATTAATTAAAAATAAAATCTTAAAAAAAAAAAAGGTGGTACAGTGGTCACCTCAACCTAGAAGGTTCAGAGCAAACCTTGAGACACCGAACAGGGCAGCCTGCCTCATGTAACTCCTTGGACTTTGACTCAGGGGTTTTCAATCAGTAAATATCGTGAGAAATACGAGGCCTGGGGTAATAAATGGCTAATAATTTAAAGGAAGTTTTAGCCCAGCAGGAAGCAGGTTCTCGTGGCTAAGGCGCATTATACTTCCAGGAACCCCAAACAAAAGACTGCCAAGTCAATAAGCTTTATCACAGTGGTGCCCAAGCCAATTGTTTCTGTGGGCTGGATGCATCCCTGCAGCTCCGTATTGCAGCGGTCGTCCTCGTTACCACAAACGGATTACCTCCGCACCGTAAGAAGCAAACACACGAGATCCGGCGTTGTATATAAAGAAAAGTGAGCTGTGTGTTTAGCCCTTCTCTGACCTTACGGTGAAACATCTGTACCTGCCTGAAACACAAGGGCGAGTCCCATAGGGAAGGCTGGCTCCAGGCAGATAAGACTTGTTGGGAAGGGTGGAGCAGGTCAAGGGACACGTGGACCAAATGGGCTAAAAATCCCCAGACAGTGGAAAGACCCACATGGGTCATCCTCTCTCTGGCTTCAGTCTTTCAAGAAACACACAAAACTACCACCTCTCAAGAACACTCCCACAAAGACAAGTATTTTCCTGGTTTCCATGAGTTCACAATCTACTGGTCTCCATTCCAGTCTCTTCTCTACACATTAAAAGCATTTCTTACCTTTTTTGATATAGAAGATTTCACTTTCTTGAAAGCTTCTTCAAAGTGCTTCTGACTGACCTTGAGGTCACCTGTGGAACAAATCACAAACACATCTGGATGGAGGGCGCTAACCGTGACTAACGGCCTAGTTTCTCCTGAGACACTTCGAAGCAGTCAAGGGAACACGGAGGAGATAGCGATCACACTGGGTCTCTTCTGAATGACAGTCAAGCCCGGTACACTGATCAGATGTTTTTGGACATTTTTTAATTTTCATTTAATTTACACACACCTGACCATATTTAATTTTAAACAAATGCTTAACTTTTATATCAGCATCCATTTTAGTGTAAATTTTTTCCCTCCAGCAATCGAAACAGTTTACTTTGGGACAAATCATATAAAAAAGTACTTTGTTCTTCTTTAATTAGAGAGAGACTATTACCGTTTAAAAAAAAAAAGTCCCTGTTTTCATTACCCGCCCCCCCCTTTATTGAGATATCACTGACAAATAACATATGTAAATTTAAGGTGTATGACTATTGTGATGATCTCAGACGTGTTGTAAAGTGATCACTACAAACGTTAGTTGGCACATCCATCCCTCACATGATTACTTGTGTGTGTGTGTGGAGGGGGTAATAACTTCTAAGATCTACTCTCTTACCATCTTTCCAGTATATCATCCATATTGTTAATTACAGTCATCATGCAATACATCTGATCCCCAGAATGTGTTTATCTTATAGCAGGAAGTCTTACCCTCTGACCAACGTCTCCCCATTTCCCAACCCTCTGCTTATCAGGTTTTTGCAGGACACCCCAAAGAGACTAACACTCCTAAACAGACACCCTTTGAAAGCCCCTCTTTGCACTGTTTACGCCTTAACTTAATGGCAATGTTTAGTGAAGAAGAGCCAGAACTGTTCCTTTTTAAGATAATCCAAATAATTTAACTGGGAGTGGAAAGTAATATTCCATAGTTATTTAAGAGTGCATAGGCAGTAACAGATGTTACGGAGTTATATCATAATATATATTAGATACAGAGATAATATCACAACACTGGATCAGAAGGGGCTCTCCTTTATAAGGTTGTGCCATTATGTAAGTAAATCAAATAACTACATTTCGAACAAGACTTGGTTTAAAATGTTACTATGACAGCTTACGCAACGACAATTAAAACTGAACTATCTACACAGATATTAGGATACCATATTTACCTAAAAACAAAATAAAATATAGTTGAACACATTGAGTGGAAGGTGAAGAGCATACGTATTTCGGTGAGGAAGATATCAACACTAAGTCCCTAGAGTACAGGTAACTAGAAATGTAAACTGCAGCAGAGCACAGATGTCAGAATTTGCTCCATGATTATAAACTAACATCCAAACAGCCAATGCGTGTAGAGTGGCCCACAGATTTTCAGTGACAAATCCCAAAACACTGTGAGACTCTGCTCCTGGACAGCACACCTACACGATGTTTCTTACAAGGTATGCTAAGTTTGTGAATTATATCACCTACTTCCAGGAGGATTTTATTTTAAAAAAACTTTTTAAATTTTTATTTATTTTTATTATTTTATTTTAATTAACTTTAATGCAGAGTAAGAAAACTCTCCATGGGTAAACCCTTTTTTTCCATATAATCTGAATGCCATGGCAATTTCTTTCTTTTTTTTTTTTTTTAAAGATTTTATTTTTTATTTGACAGAGAGAGAGAGACAGCGAGAGCAGGAACACAAGCAGGGGGAGTGGGAGGGGGAGAGGCAGGCTTTCCGCTGAGCAGGGAGCCCAATGCAGGGCTCGATCCCAGCACCCTGGGATCATGACCTGAGCCGAAGGCAGACGCTTAACGACTGAGCCACCCAGGCGCCCCGGCAATTTCTTTTTTATTATTTTTTTTTTTTCCTGATTCTATGTCCAGTGCTCTTTTATTTTTCTCTCCAAATTTTTAAATTCTAATTAGTTAATATATAGTATACTGTTGGTTTCAGGAGTAGAATTTAGTGATTCATCACTTACATCCTCCAAGAGGAATCTGAAATAGCTTATAATAAAGGCAGTTCGGATAGTGAATCTAACAAACACACAGGGACTTCATCAGGAAGGCACGTGTGTGGACAAATGTCAGCAGCAGAGATGCCGCCAGAACTGTAAACAAGTTTGCTCTGAGATTTGGGAGCCAAAGACAGTGGGAATGAAAACAGATGTGTTTTGGAAATGTGCTGTGTGGACTCTGGGGGGAGGCTGAGGTTGAAAGGCTACCAGACGGCTGCCACAGAAACCACGCGAGGCGAAGCCTATGGGAACGGTCTCGTCAGAGCCACGTCAGCAGTGAGGTTCGAGGTATGATGACGGGGAACGGAGACACTGCAGAAAGCACCCTACCTGTCTCACCTCCGTCCTTCGGTCTTGTCATTTCCTCTCTCAGGGCGCAGATGGACGCCTCCCGAACCAAAGCAGAGAGATCTGCACCCCTGCAGGAGAAGACCTGCTCTCAGTTATTCTACAACAGTGCGAAGAACAGAGTCTGACCGTGGTTTCCAGTCACAACCCACATAGCTAGGGTCAGCAGGAAAGAGCTTTTTGCTTTTACTTAAAATATTTCTAGCTTATATTTATTTTATTTATTTATTTGTTTTTTAAGATTTTATTTATTTGACAGACACAGCGAGAGAGAGAACACAAGCAGGGGAGTGGGAGAGGGAGAAGCAGACTCCTCACGGAGCAGGGAGCCCAATGCGGGGCTCGATCCCAGAACCCTGGGATCATGACCTGAGCCGAAGGCAGACGCCCAACGACTGAGCCACCCAGGCGCCCCAAAATATTTCTAGCTTTTAGAAGAAGGGTAATTATGATGGAAACAATTCAAGGAATCATAAACATTCCTGTGCTAACAGCTATGGATACTAAAGTTAACGTAAAACGTCTACCTGAATTGCCCAGGCGATACAAACTTCCACATTTATCATAAAATCTCCATCCACGAGGCCCATGCCACCAATGTGCTGCCTACCGCCGAGAGTAAGCTTACAGAACAGTCACTAATGGCACCTAATTCAAAAGGGGGAAACATAAAGACGAGCAAGTCTTTAATGCCCTGACTCAAGCCCGAGCTGGGTGGACCTGTCATAAATGAATGAAAGCGGCTAATAAGCCTCCATCTAATTACTTTGTGCAATACTATGCTGACTCAGCACGGTGCCAGAGTTCAGTGAACAACAGTGTTCACTGGCCTTTCACTACCTTACATCCTCAACAGAATTCTTGCAGCTCTTTGGGAGAGAGTTTGGATCTGGGGATAAAAACCTCATTTCTAGACATTAAAACTTATTTAATGTATAACATTGACCATCCACATAATATGTAACATTAAATCGCCAGAGAACTTAAATTATTAGCTGAATGCAATGTTTCTGTGGCTAGGTGTCAAGTTTATAAGGTTGTGCAATAATCACATACATGCTGCATATTCATCCCTTTCCTTAACATTTAAACATCTCCCACAAGTGCAGAGACCTTGAACTAACATAAACAAGCAGCTGACGACGGTGGAATTCTGTGTGTCTCAAACCCTGGTGACCGCAGCATTAAAACCCTAATTGTACGCCATTCAATATTAACCCTGACCCCTTTGTAAACCTGCACCCTACACTGGAGAATCAGAACATGTGGCCCTGGGGTACATTCTGCCATTAAACTGCCTCTGTGGGTTTTGGCTCTCAAAGCTGTAAACTACTCACTTAATTAAGCCTTCCCCGCCCCCCCCAATAGTAAGTTCATTTAGTGGTACGAGTTTGATCCCAACTGGGGGGGGGGGAGGGGAAGCACTCTCCTTAGAGGGAGGGAGGGGCTCCGAGCGCGTCCTGTCAGAGAGACAATCCCTGCCTTCACGTCTGAGCCAAGACAGCTGGACAGAGAAGAGGCTCAGGGCCCCAGATGCCCATATACGAAGAAAAGAGATAAAATGACACATCCTGACCACACTCCCTGAGAATGATCCATGTGGTTTCCAGTGCAATCATCTTGATAAGAAATGAGCTTCTTCAACCAGACCTGGAAGTAACGAGGTGCCAACACTCCTCTCTGCAGGTCTGTTGTTGGGATGTAGGTTTACGCTGTGGAGTAACCACATCCCAAAGGCCTCGAACAGGAAAAAATTGTCTCAGGGACATCTGTCTGGGGGGGCTCAGTCGGTTGAGTGTCCGACTCTTGGTTTCAACTCAGGTCATGATCTCAGGGTTGTGGGATCCAGCCCCGCGTCAGGCTTGGCACTAAGTGTGGAGTCTGCTTGAGATTCTCTCTCCCTCTGCCCCTCCCCACCACCCGCACGCTATCTTTCTCTCTCTCGCTGAAATAAATGAATATATTTTAAAAAAGAAAACATTGTCTTACTTGCTTGGCTTTGGCAAACACATTATTTGGCTTATCATGAGGAATATCATGAGCACCAAGTATATTGAGGATAACCAACCAATAAGGCTTTCAAAGCCAGAGGGGCAGACGTCTCCCCACAAGGGAAATGTGAGTTTCCTTTCTTCTCTATATACCCACACTGGGACAGTTAACAACTTTACTTAACGTAAAGAAAATAACAAAAACCACGAGCACACAAAGATGGTGTGGTTCTGAAGGCAGAAATGCTGGATTTCCTGCTGTCACTATGGGCTGTGCAGGTTAGCGGGTGTGCTGTGAAAAATGCATTCTGAGCCTCGGAAAACGAAGCACTCACAGATGACCCGCTTCAGGGCTAAGGCACCAACACTGAAATGTCTGCTCATGTCTTCTGGAAGAAGGGATGGACAACTGGCGAAGGCAGCCACAATGGTCAGGGAAGCTGGGTGCCAAGAGTCAATGTGGAAGCAGATGCGCCCAGCGCCAAAGCTCCTCGGAGCCTCGAAATAGGTAGTCCCTTCTCTCAGAAGGAAGAGCCAGGACAGAGCTGGATACCGAGCTTAACCCTCCCCACGGGACCACTGTCCCGTTCTGCCCATGAGAGGTCACAAACTTGAGACCGAGGTACTCACGAATAGCAATCACAGCGCAGGTCAGCGGCAAGGGCTTCCAAATTTACGTCTGCACCCAGGGGGGGTCTCGTGCCATTCTAAGAGAGAAAAATCAGTTTTCACTGAGACTTTAAAGACTGGTACTTTTCCACCTAACAGGTTCTTCATGAAAAGTAATGACCGCTTGACTAAATGAGTATTACTGACTCCTAGACCAGTGTAGTGAGATTTCTTTAAATTTCAATTTTGAGAAACAAGGTTAAGAAGCAGACTCCAAAATTCAGAAAGCTACAGGCAAATGATTGATCTTGTGGAGTCTGGAGGGTCTGTGTGCAGCTGCAGCAAGAACAGAAACCACCACCTCAACCTTTCTAAAGGGGAACAAACACTTTTCCTCTGGCCGATTAAACACGGCAAGTACGTCGGCAGTGCTTAGTTTCGATGCGAGGCTGGCGGGCAAGGCGGGAAGAACCGTGAACTTGTCCAGGAGAGAATGCCACACACCCTCTGGGCTCAGTGTGTCCTCAGCCCTTGTCTACAACTCGATCCAGATCTTGGTGCCACTTCCCCGTTGGCTCATATACCAACAGATGCCAGAAGGACAGACATGAGGACACGCTCAGAATTTCAGCGACACACAGGCATACACTTACACTACAGATGTAATGACATTTTAGTGACTTAAAATCATGACATAGATAGATGGCAGGTCTGTGAGTTTCTGCTTTATTATTCTGATTCATAACGTACATATACATTGCATACAGTCCTTCCTTTGTAACAAATATCACTTTAGGAAACAGGTGAAGAAACACAGAAAGTAGGCGAGTCAACAGGCTATTAAACCTCAAGGTCAGGTATTACACATCAGCAGGGCGGGCACCAAGCATGCGGAGGGCTGGACCAGACGACCGGGAGCCACATGCAGACATGCAGCATCCTATCTCTTCCTCCCGGCTGTGCATATTTAACAACTTCATGAACTCTGCATCTGCTATGACTTGATAAAACGCATTTGTTCATCCAACAGGTATTCAAGAAACAGTTACGGTCCCACTCAACTCAAGAGTCACCTGGGAAGTCATCATGGGTAAACTCTGTGGGACCTTGGGCAAACAAGCTTGGTGCTTTTCTCTTTTATCCCTCCCGAGTGTGGAAAACTAGTGGCCAGACTGCATGGTCCCTGATAATGTATAAGGTTTCAATTTAGTCAGTTAACCCTGGGGCGCGGGTGGGCTGGGGGGAAGGGCTGGAAGGAAGGAGCACAGCTTTGAGGCTCTGGCGATGATCTCTCTTCTCTTATTGTGGTAACATTTGCTTAACAAAATTTATCAGTTTAACCATTTCTAAGTGTGCAGTTTAGTAGCATTGTGTACATTCACAGTGTTGTGCAACCATCCGTCTCTAGAGCTCGTTTCATCTTCCCCAAATGAAACGCTGGACGCACAGTCACTGGCCCTCCCGCTGCCTCGGCACAGCCCTGGTAACCACTGCTCCATGAATATAACCGGAAATGTTCTCTTCCTTCATCTGGAGGTTCTGCTTATAGAAACTCATGCAGTTGTATTTAATGATGTCTCCACTTCTCTGTATGTGTACGGTACTTCACAAAAAAGGACTAAAAAGAAGTAACATTGGACCAGGAATTAGGAATTCTGAGTTCTAAAGTTCAAATCTGCAACTGAAAAAAATACAGGAGGAAGGAAAGTTTCCAAATTCATTCTGTGAGGCCAGCATGATCCTGATCCAATAAAGACACCACAAAAAAAGAGAACTATGGGCCAAAATCCCTGATGAACATGGATGCAAAAATTCTCAACAAAATATGAGCAAACTGAATCCAACAGTACATTAAAAAAAACATTCACCACAATCAAGTGGGATTTATTCCTAGGATATTAGGGTGGTTCAGTATTTGCAGATCAATCAATGTGATGCGTCACATCGACAAGAGAAAGGCTGAAAACCATATGATCCTTTCAATAGAGGCAGAAAAAGCATTTGACAAAGTCCAATATCCGTTCATGGTAAAAACCCTCAACAAAGTAAGTTTAGAGGGAACATACCTCAATATAATAAAAACCTATGAAAAACCCACAGCTAATATCATCCTAAATGGGGAAAAACAGAGAGCTTTTCCTCTGTGGTCAGGAACAAGACAAGGATGTCCACTCTCACTACTTTTATTCGACACAGTACTGGAAGTCCAGCCACAGCAATCAGACAACAGAAAGAAAAAAGGAATCCGAATTGGCAAACAGCAGCAAACATCTCTATTTGCAGATCACATGATATTTTATGTAGAAACCCCCAAAAGATTCCACCAAAAAACAGCTGGAACTGATAAATAAATTCAGTAATATCACAGGATACAAAATCGAGGTACAGAAATCTGTTGCATTTCTATACTAATAATGAAGCAGCAGAAAGAAAAATTAAGAAAACAGTCCCATTTATAATTGCACCAAAAACAATAAAACACCTAGGCATAAACCTACTCAAAGAGCTGAAAGACCTGTGCTCTGAAAACTATAAGACACTGATATAAGAAACTGAAGATGACACAAAAAAATGGAGACATTCCATGCTCATGGATTAGGAGAACAAATACTGTTAAAATGTATACTACCCAAAGCAATCTACAGATTTAATGCAATCCTTATCAAAATGCCAACAGCACTTTTCACAGAGCTAGACAAACAATCCTAAAATTTGTTTGGAACCACAAAGACCCCAAAGAGTGAAAGCAATCTTGGAAAAGCAGAGCTGGAGGCATCACGATTCCAGACTTCATGTTATATCACAGACCTTTAGTCATCAAGACAGCATGGTGCTCGCATAGAAACAGACACATAGATCAATGGAACAGAACAGAAAACCCAGAAATGAACCTACAACTCTATGGTCAACTAATCTTCGACAAAGCAGAAAAGAACATCCAATGGCTGGGAAAACTGGACCACTTTCTTACATCATACACAAAAATAGACTCAAAATGGATGAAAGACCTAAATGTGAGACCTGAAACCATAAAACTCCTAGAAGACAACACAGGCAGTGATGTCTCTGACATCAGCCATAGTAACTTCTTTCTAGATATGTCTCCTGAGGCAAGGGAAACAAAAGCAAAAATAAACTACTGGAACTTCATCAAAATAAAAAGCTTCTGTGGAAAAAGGAAACAACCAACAAAACTAAAAGGCAAACTACTAAATGGGAAAAGATATTTGCAAATGACATATCTGATAAAGGGTTAGTATCCAAAATATACAAAGAACTGATACAATTCAACACCCAAAAAACAAATAGCAAATTAAAAAAGGGGCAGAAGACATGAAAAGACACTTCTCCAAAGAAGACATCCAGATGGCCAACAGACACATGAAAAGATGCTCAACATCGCTCATCATCAGGGAATACAAATCAAAACCACGATGAGCTACCACCTCACACCTGTCAGAACGGCTAAAATCAGTAACACAAGAAACAACAGGTGTTGGCGTGGATGTGGAGAAAGGGGAACTGTTGGTGGGAATGCAAACTGGTGCAACCATTCCGGAAAACAGTATGGAGGTTCCTCAAAAAATTAAAAATATAAAATACAATCCAAAGGGTTACACACACCCCGATGTTTATAGCAGCATTATCTACAATAGCCAAGATATGGGAGCAGCCTAAGTGTCTACAGAGTGAAGAATGGGTAAAGAAGGTGTGGTATATACACAGTGGAATATTAGCCATAAAAAGAATGAAATCTTGCCATTTGCAACGACACGGATGGAGCTGGAGGGTATAATGCTGAGCAAAGTCAGTCAGTCAGAGAAAGACAATTAGCATATGATTTCACTCACATGTGGAATTTTAAATTATAACTAAATTATTAATTTAATTTAAATGGGGAGGGGAAGCAGTGCAGGGGGGCGTGGAACAGCACACTGGGGCTTCCCAGGCTCCCCAGAGGCAGGAAGGCCTGGTGCACACGGGCCAGTCCAGTCCCTGCAGCATCAGTAGAAGCAAGTAGGGGGGTAGGGGGTAGGCGGGTAGGGCAGAAGCTGCATCTTCAGGCACAAGCCCTTATTAGATTCTTCAGCGTTTGTGCAGAACCGCCAGCGTTACTTCAGTCACCATGTACAGACGTGCCCTGCACACACTCCACGCGCTGCCCGTTTGAATCGAAGCCTCGATCTAAGGAATAAACTCCTGGAGGACTGCGAAAGGATAACTCTCCAGGACTTCTCAACATCTGAATTCGACGCTTGGGTCAAGCTGGACTCTCATAATGGCCTGCGTACCGGCAGACGCACTTCTCTGACCTTCCACAAAGTTGTTTTCAACGAACTGGCTTTGAGCAAGGTCTTCAGCTTACATAAAGAGAAGCATCAAGCTCAGTCCAGAAATGCTTCTGTGTTTATGACGGGAACACTGTTGAAAACACTCCGCCAAATTCAGCGTTCCTTTTTTGAGGGCCGAGAGGAGAAATCTTCTCACGTCTGCATGCCGCGGGGAGCTGTCAGCTTTCTAGATACAGGACACCCTTGAAGTGAAATCTTTTGGTATAGCTCACTATACAAAGGAATGCAGTAAATGAATAATTATCTAAAACTAATATTTCAGAAAAATAATTCTTAGAATTTAGATTTCAGAAATTTTCTAATTCTTAGGAAATACACTTTTTTTGAAAAATAAGTAACCCCTTATATACCGTCATGTGAAAGAAAGTAATACGCTGCCTTTTTTGAGAGTGTGGGGTGAGGTCTCTGACAAAGAAATAAAATCTTAAAAAAAAAAAAAAAGTGCCCTTAAAAACAAGGGTTCCAAACCAAAGAGAATGGGACTCCTATTTTAATTGTCATGCAGAAGCCTTCAAAATGCTTCAAAATTCCAAAATAGCTACTTTGAAAGATCTGTGGCAAATGTTAATGGAAAACTGAAAACGAGAGGCAACTAATACAGAAGGCTGTACGATGTCACTGCTCCACTCGGGGCTCCTCCTTCCAGTACTCCTCAGCCTCAGCCCCTTTACACCCTGAGGACACGCTCAGCTAGGCTCCTTTTCAAACAATGCCACCCAAGGAATTGGCCACGGCCAACCCCCCCCACCGCCCCGGGGGCAGCTTTCATTCCTTGGCCAAAAGCCAAATTCAAGGTCACCGCTAAAAAATTTCCTAAACCCAGGGAGGATCCTGGAAGGCTTTTGCACTTGAGTTCTCTCCTATGATTAATGGGTTGATAAGAAGGCAGGAAACAGGATGAGAGGCCACCGATCTGACTCTGAAGGACTCCGGAACAAGAGCCAAGATCTGGCGAAGTAGTGCCTGCGCATACCCCTACTCCCGTGAGACGGAGCTGGCTGGGCTCCCAGGGATGGCTCGATGGGCTGCGACCTCACTCCAGAAACAGCCAGGAAACCGGAATTAAAATTAATGGAAAACCTTGTCAAAGTCTGGGGGATAGCAGAGCCACACCTCTGCCTTAACCTGCACGGAGCCTGCAGACGGGATCCTGGGAAACACAAAAGCCGCCAAAGGGTGAGCAGTCCCACGAGAGTCAGTCCTCCCAGACCTGTCTGTAGCATCAGCAGAAAAAGAAAGAGACAAAACTTTGGTGCCCTCTTTGGTGACGTCTCTTAAGTCCAAGGGGTGGATCAATATTGCCAGAAATATTTGTCCCAGTTAAAACTGACAAAAGATTTAAAAGGATTGCTTTAGTACTTGGCCAAACAGGAAGCTGATACTCAGAACCTAATAGGAACGTTTTTTCGGCCCTCTCTCCTCTAAGCTAAAACTATGTCACCAGATGGAAAGAAAAGCCTTCTGCAGGCTTTGTGGAAGGATCCCTAAAACTCTTAAAAATACAAAAACTAACCCAAATCTTCGGAGCTTTTCCCTCCTCAAGTTCACATGATCTAGGATAATCACTGGAGACAAAAAGCTACTTTCAGTTTGTTGGTTTAATTAAAATAGACATGTCTCTGGAGTTATTAACACTGAATATAATGCAACTTCTGTTCCACTCGGGCTTACTAATCAAGTTAATTCCTGTTACCTGTTACAGAATCGGTTGCCCCAAAAACTAACCTGGAATGACTTTGTGTCCAACATCAGTGAAATTTTCATGAGTAATCAAAGCATAACTATTAAAAACTAACGATTTAAATAGATGTAAATGGGAAGAATCTCTAGGTGAAATTTTCAGCAAATACTTTCCAAAGATCTTTTGGTTCCTCGAACCCTTAAAGTTTTGTTAAGTTAAATGATGACTTAAATGAAATTCACTGTCTAGGTCATCCTCAAATGAAATACTGAAACATTTTTGAACACCAGGTTCATCTACAATTAGCTTCCTTTGCAGAGGAACAAAAGATATTTGGGTCTGTTAAAAAACATGTTTTGTGTCACCCAAAAGTTACTGTGAGAAAACATCCATTTCTAGAAATTGTGAACAGTATTTGTAAATTTGGCAAGGCAACAAACAGTCCACAATTGCTTACTTCTTAACTTTCATCATAAATTAAGGTTAACAGTTGAAAAAGAATTTTATGTGTGGTCAAGGTGAGTAAGATGGAATACATTTAAGGGTTAAAAAAGCTTTAGTACCAATGTTGTAGTTAGGTAGAACTAAACCTTAATTTTCTTTCATCTGCTGAAAGGATGAGTTTCTGTGGATTATTGGTCTGCTCTTAAATAAGAAATTATAGGGGCGCCTGGGTGGCTCAGTCAGTTGAGCGTCTGACTCTTGATTTTGTCTCAGGTCATGATCTCAGAGCTATGAGATCGAGTCCCACGTCAGGCTCCATGCTGAGCGTGGAGTCCATTGGGATTCTGTCTCTCCCCCACTCTGCCCCTCCTCCCTCAAAAAAAAAAAAAAAAAAAGGAAATTATATAAGCATTTAATTTTCTGTATTTGCCCAAGAGGTCTTTAAGTGTCACCACGGTTAAGAAGGTAACCAGATGTTTCACAGCGGCCTGTGATCCTATTTGACCAAGTGTTTTAAACCTTCGATATTTTTGGCAAACTTGCCAATTTCAAATCTTAAAAGAAGTCTTAACTTAGAGTTAATTTTGAAATTGACCAAAGGGTCCCTACGACATCGCCAAGGATTTTTTTCTCTCCTTATAAAGAGAGAGATGTTGAAGGACGGCTTATTGGCTATGTCATCATGGGTGAGGGGGAAAGCCCTACGGGGTAAGCCAGCCTTGTTTACCGTGTACTGTGTGGGTACATAACTCTCACAGACACTACATAAAATTCCTGGAGTCTGGTATAGCCAGTATAATGTTACCATCGTTTTCCCAGTTGTCATTTGAAAATTCTGTCACAGAAACAACCAAATCTCCTGTCAATCCCATCATAATGGACTCTAATTGATCTTTACAATGGACATTTTTTGAAGTTGTCTGTCATTTACAGAGTTATTCTTTTAGTCGGATGCTTTTGCAATGTTCCTGCCAAAGTGGGTCATCTTCAAGGAGGTTCACAGAAAGCCCTTGGGCAAATACAGGTTTGTGGTAACTTCAAGATCATAAAAATGAATTGCACAAGAATTTCTGGAACTAATGGCAAAACCTGGGTTCAAACAGAACAAGAATTAATAACACGGGACTGAATGAACTGAGGATTACAGGTGTTTTTTTTTTTTTTTTTGCTTTTTAAAGATTTTACTTATTTTTCAACAGAGAGAGAGACAGTGGGAGAGGGAACACAAGCAGGGGGAGTGGGAGAGGGAGAGGGAGAAGCAGGCTTCCCACCGAGCAGGGCTCGATGCCAGGACCCTGGGATCATGACCTGAGCCGAAGGCAGACACTTAAAGACTGAGCCACCCAGGTGCCCAGGATTACAGTTTTTATGACTCTTGCTGGAAGAGCTGCTGGTTCTTTAATATTTTATTTTTCCAGATTTGAGGAACCAGAGATGACTTAGAGCAGTTTGGTAAAGCCTTTGTAAACAAGGATGAAACCATTTACTTTTCTCCCAACCTGATCCCCCTAAAATTCAAAAAATTTGAAAGACTTAGGTCTTTCAAATTGAGAAAGACTCATTTGTACTTTGTCCATGTTCCATTCTAATCCCGTTAACTGCCGCTGAGGCTTTGTTATACACCTGTGACTAGACTGGGTCCTGAATTCCAATTTCCTCAAACATCTGCCCACGACTCTCCACAGTAACATTTCTGGTTTCCCCACCCTTATGGATTAGAATCACTAGGAACTAAAACTAACTTCCAGCCCCGGTTGACGGGCCCATGCCAGGCGGCCCTCCCGAGGCAGACGGCAGCCAGAGTTCAGGGGTTCAACTCTGCATACGCCGCACACAGCTGAACAAGGTCACCTGACATCTGGTCTGCCGCAGCTGGAGACCTCAAGTCAAAGTGATGGGAAGAGAAGCAGGCAACATCGAGGTGGACTGCTTCCTCCTAAGTCACCAGATGAAACCTTCACACTTCAACTAACCACAAAACCCTTTCTTCTTCTTCCTCCAGTCTGGCATTGGCCTAAAAAGGTAACAACATCATCTGTATCTTCCAGGCCATCACTAAGGCAGGGGCGGGTAATCCAACTTCCAATTGACTGTTGGATTTGCCATGATGCTCCTGCCTCAGTTCAGTGTCTCTTGAACAAACTCAGCCCCTCTCTGTTCTGCCTCTCTGAGCCTGGGATCCACTTTCCTGTCTCTTGTTAACAACCCCAAACCCACAGAACCTTGCGTCCAGGCTCTACACAAAGAAAGACAAACAAGGCAGATGAAACCAGAATAAAATCTTCCATGCGGTTTACAGACCCTTAAATTTTACTGGACTCCATGGCTGTACCAGAAGGCCCTCATGATTCAAAATTAGCTCCCTCTGGCAGGTCCCAGCTTCCCTGAAATTGGTAGGAATAAATGTAAATGCAGCTAAGATCAGGATCCTCTCCTTAACTCTTGAAAATACTACCGAATCTGCTCATAAAGCAGAGCTATCCAACAAAAACCCTCAGACTCTGGCCAAAGTTGTTCTGATAGCAGCATCGCCCTTGATTATATTTTAGCTAAAAAAGGAGGCGTCCATACTGTGGCCAACACCACCTGCTGCGCTTGGATTAACATTTCTGGGGAAGCTGAAAATCAGCTACATAAAGTCACCAAACAAGCCACTTGGCTTACGAAGGTAATTCCTTCAACAGGGTCTTTCTTTGACTTGATTTTGGTTGGTCTGGGTCTTGGGGACCATGGCTCCAAAGTGCACTCCAGACACTGGGAACTATCCTGCTCATAATAACCAGAGTTGGCGCCCTAGTATGCTGTATTCCCTCAAATCTTCAGAGGCACGTTCCTGGCCGCTGACCACCAAGCCCACAAGCTCCTTAGGAACCAGAGTCAGAAATGGAACTAAGAGAATGACGCACTTAGAAGTTGTGAGCCTCAAGGCATGACCTGTGCTTACCCCAGAGCATCAGCAAACACTGAGAACTGCAGAGACCGAGCGGGGAGTAGCCCCAGTGCCGTAAATTTTTATCACATCCTCAGGTAGGCTGAAGGTCGGATCAAAAGTGGGAGAACTGTTAAGAGACAAGCCCATGGATGGAATCAGCTGTGCCGAGTCCCAGTCAGCAAACCCAGACCTAACACACAACCCAACTGCAGGTTCAGCCTCTCCCAGAAGGTGACCTTCAGCTCCTGGGTCTGGAACTCCTGGTCTGCACCAGTAGGGGGGACCCCTGACTGTAGGAGAGGGACCCCTGACCGTAGGAAGGGGACGTTCAAACTCAGGTTCCCACCAGTGAGGGGACCCCTGACTACGGGGGAAGGGGATCGTTCAGGCCTGGGTCCCCACCAGCAGGGGTACCGCCTAATGCAGGGAGGGACCTTAAGCCCGGTGGTCTGGAACCAGCGGGTCCGAGCTAGTGAGACAATCCCACCCACCCTGCGATAGACCCTTCAGACCCCATAGGAAGGTGACTTGGTGTGAAACGATGTAGTCCTTCCTAATACACTTCCTTGTCCCACCTCCTTTCTGCCTTAAAAAACCTTTCTTTTCCTACAGTTCTTCAGAGCTCCTTTCTACATGCTGGATGGAATGCTGCTGATTCATGAATTGATGATTATGCCAATTTGATTTTTAAATTACTCAGTTCAGTTGTGTTGTTTATTATTTTTTTAAATAATGTTAGCTGTGTTTTTTTCCCCCCCAAGATTTTATTTATTTATTTATTTGAGAGAGAGAATGAGAGAGCATGAGAGGGAGGAGGGTCAGAGGGTCAGAGGGAGAAGCAGGCTCCCCGCTGAGCAGGGAGCCCGATGTGGGACGCGATCCCGGGACTCCAGGATCATGACATGAGCTGAAGGCAGTCGCCTAACCATCAGTTGTGTTGTTTAACAAGAACAATGTGAAAGTAACAATGGCAAAGAACTGTACACTTTACAATGGTTAAAATGTAGGCAGTAATGTCTCTGACACTGGCTGTAGAAACATTTTTCTACTTCTGTCTCAGGCAAGGGAAAGCCAAAGGGAATTGTATTACTACATGAAGATAAAACTGTCTGTGTAGTAAAGGAAACCATCAACAAAACGATAAGATAACCTACTGAATGGGAGGTATTTGCAAATGACATATCTGATATGTCAAAATACATAAATATATAAAGAAGTCACACAACTCAATACCAAAAAACCCCTAATAATCCTATTAAAATGGGCAGAAGACATGAACAGACATTTCTCCAAAGAAGACATACAGATGGTCAATAGACACATGAAAAGATGCTCAACATCACTCATCATATCAGGGAAATGCAAATCAAAACCACGATGAGATACCACCTAACACCTGTCAGAACGGCTAAAATCAACAACACAAGAAACAACAGGTGTGGGCGAGGATATGGAGAAGGGGGAATCTTCATGCTCTGTTGGTGGGAATGCAAGCTGGTGCAGCCATTCTGGACATCAGTAGGAAAGGTCTCAAAAAATTACAAATAAAACTACCCTATGAGCCAGCAGTTGCAATAGTGGGTATTTACCTAAAGAATACAAAAACACCAGACGCCTGGGTGGCTCAGTCGTTAAGCGCCTGCCTTCGGCTCAGGTCCTGATCCCAGTGTCCTGGGATTAAGCCCCGCATCAGGCTCCCTGCTCAGTGGGAAGCCTGTTTCTCCCTCTCCCACTCCCCCTGCTTGTGTTCCCTCTCTCGCTGTGTCTCTCTCTGTCAAATAAATAAAACCTTAAAAAAAAAAAAATACAAAAACACTAATTCAAAGAGATACATGCACCCCGATGTTTACAGCAGCCCAGTTGTCCATCAAGCGATGAATGGGTAAAGAAGATGTGGTATATATACACAATGAAATACTAGTCAGATCTTGCCATTTGCAACAACATGGATGGAGCCAGAGAGTACGATGATAAGTGAAATCAGTCAGAGAAAGACAAACACCATATGATTTCACTCATATGTGGAATTTAAGAAAGAAAGCAAATAAACAAAGGGGAAAAAGAGAAAGAGAGAGAGAAACAAACTCTTACCTCTAGAGAACACACTGATGGTCACCAGAGGTCATATGGAAGTGCTGAATCACTATAGTGTACACCAGAATCTAATATTACACTATGTTAATTATACTCCAATTAAAAAGATGGATAAAGGGCGCCTGGGTGGCTCAGTTGGTTAAGCGACTGCCTTCGGCTCAGGTCATGACCCCGGAGTCCCGGGATCGAGTCCCACATAGGGCTCCCTGCTTAGCAGGGAGCCTGCTTCTCCCTCTGACCCTCCCCCCTCTCATGTGCTCTCTGTCTCTCTCATTGTCTCTGTCTCAAATAAATAAATAAAATCTTAAAAAAAAAAAAAAAGATGGATAAAATGGTAAATTTAAACATTTTTTATCATGATTAAGAAAAAGCAAGTTAGGACCCATTTACACTATTATTCCTGTAATTCTGATTAAGCATTAGATGTTATAGAACAGGGGTTCAAAAAATATTTCATGTTGTACTATTACTTTTATTTATTTTTATTTTTTCAAGATTATTATTTATTTATTAAAGAGAGTGCGTGCACATGAGTGGTGGGGGCAGAGGGAGAAGGAGCAGCAGACTCCCCGCTGAGCAGGGAGCCCAATGCAGAGCTCAATCCCAGGACCCTGAGATCATGACCTGAGCCGAAGGCGGATGCTTAACCGACTAAGTCACCCAGGCATCCCTCTTTTTTATTTTTTAAAAGATTTATTTATTTACTTGGGGGGGGGGAGAGTGCCACTGGGGGCAGGCAGAGGGAAAGGAAGAGGGAGAGAATCCCAAGCAGACTCCCTGCTGATCAGAGCGCCTGATGCGGGGCTCGATTTCAGGACGAGAATGGGATGTTCAGCTGACTGAGCCACCCAGGTGCCCCTATAACTTTTATTTCAATGATTACATCTATATTTAATCACAGAAACCTATCCTTTGTCATACAACAGACTCTGGAATCAGAAGGATATCTCTTTACATAGTTGATCATAAAAAAATAAAGAAAATTAACATAATCTTACCATGATAACATGGTAATTGTCGGTTTGGAATTTTTTGTCAGTCTCTGAACATATCCATGGAAACGTACCCCTCTGTACCCTGCTCCTGCTGGTCACTAAATGGAAACAATAGCAGAGCAGTTCAATATGCCCGGAACACTGTTACGAGGTTCCTAAACATTACCTGTTATTGTATCTGATATTCTTAGCTCATGAAAATTTAACAGATAACGTTTCTAGGTGAGATGTTAATATATATTTTAGTCTTCTGGGACACACCATAAAAAATAAATAGGGAGGGGCGCCTGGGTGGCTCAGATGGTTAAGTGTCTGCCTTCGGCTCAGGTCATGATCTCGGGGTCCTGGGATGGAGCCCTACATCGGGCTCCCTGCTCGGCGGGAAGCCTGCTTCTCCCTCTCCCACTCCCCCCTGCTTGTGTTCCCTCTCTCGCTCTTGCTGTCTCTCTTTCAAATAAATAAATAAAAAATCTTTTTTAAAAATGGGGAATTTGGGGTCTTTGTGATTTTTACCACTATTTTAAAGACTATGTATTATCTCAAAGTACTTGGCAGACATTTTATTTTAATTACATTTATTAAGGAAGAAATAGAAGTTAAAGAAAAAATTCCTTTGTCCAAGGGGCTTTTGGTGATAAGCATCTTGTTACCACATCATTACCCGAAATACCAAAATAAGTAATTTGTTTTCCTAATTTTCTCTTAAGAATCAGACTCCAATAGATACTGAGAAGTTGCTCTGACCTACAAGTCTTTTCAGACTTCTAAGACCAAAATGAGAGAATTCTACTGTCATCTCCCCCTATTATTTGACGTATTAATAAGAGGAAATGGTATATACAACAATCTGGGAATTTGAGCAAAAATTTGGCGAACTTTGGAACTGAAAGGGTAAACATTGAAAATCACAGTTTTTCAGTTCAGGCCGATTTGCAGAGTGTATGCAGGCAGGCAGTCCCTGCTGTCTGAGGTTCTGCGTTCTGTCCCTCTGCCCACTCTGGCTCCAGCTGTCAACACAGCCTGTGAGCTGCACATCCCAGGCCCTGGAGGGAGAGGGGGGGG
>NW_023270380.1:19723169-19744350 GCF_011800145.1 Mirounga leonina
GGGGGAGGAAGGAATGAGGGAAGGAGGGGGAGGGGGAAGACAGAGGGAGAGGAGGGAGGAGAGGGAGGGAGGAAGAGGAAGGAATGGGGGAGGGAGGGGGAGGAAGAAGGGAGAAGGGGAGGATGGAGAGGACGGAGAGGAGGGGGGTGGAGGAGGAGGGGGCAGGGTGGGTGTTGCAGGGTGAGCAGCCCTCTGTGGGTGGGCAGGCGCCCAGGCGCTGAGAACCGTCCCCCTGCAGGTCTGGGTGTGAGGCTCTGAGGCTCCCACGGAGGCAGGCAGCACACCCCTAAATGAAGCAAAAATAGCCACTAGGGTCAGAGAGGAAATCACCAAAAGCCCTCCTTTGCCTTTATCACTGACAGATGCTGAGAATGGACCACAGTGCTCCAGAAAGCTGCTTTTAAAGTCACACTGATTCTCCTATTAAAATGTCCTTTTCTGGTTTTTTTCTCTCCATATTCACAACTTTGTGCGTGGAAGTTGCCCAAAGGACCGTTGTCTCTAATTCTACACACTTCCTCCTAAACCTCCACATTTATGCCAGGTAACTATTAAAAAAAAAAAAAGGACCCCCCTCCCCCCACATACTATATGCTTACGACAGGACATCTGGAAATACAAGGCGGCGGACTGAAGCAGGGCCCCTGACCTCGGGCCTGGCCTGACACCATCAGGGGCCTCACATTTATAAACGTGCGTATCACCCTGTCATCTAGGAGACAAGCCCCTCAGAGGGAAGGCCTGTGTCCGAGGGTTTCCCATCCTCACCGAGTGCACATGCTTGTTGACCGAGAGATCCTTCACGTGCACAATATTCTATTCTCTTATTTTCTTAATAACTTTGCCTTTGAGGTGGGGTGCTTTTATCCGAGTCTGAGGACTAATAACTGTGGCACCGGGATTCTAGCTGGAGGAAGCGTCAGGCTGTCCCGCGGTGCCGAGCACCCACAGAGGAGAACATGAGGGAAACAGCGATCGGTCACCGCCCTGGGTCCGAATGTGTGCGGCCCTGAGCACCACACAGCTCCGGTCTGGCACGCCTCCTCCAGTCTTTGTGCTACCCCGGGGGCAAGAGTAGAAGGAAGGAAGGATTATCGGGCCATCACAACTACAAGGAACATATGGAAACAAATTAGGAGCATGTGCACATGCTTGTACGTCTGTGTTTGTACACACACGCTTTAACCAAAGCAAACAACACCTCGGTAACACAGCTCCCGGACAGAGCCCAGGGCGGGGACGGAAACGCTGCGTGCACCCGTCACCGAGCTCGCTGGCTACAGAGATGCAGGACGCATGACGACAGCAGCATTACCTGGCTGTGGCACTGCGGACGTCGTGGGTCAGGTATGTGGTGCTGCGGGGCTGTTCTGTGCACCGTAGCTCGCCCCCGGCCTGAACCCCCAACAAGTGTCCCCAGCTGCTGCCCAGGGGTGGGCTGCTGGCTGTCAGGCCGCCCTAGGTCGAGAGCACCGCACTGAAGCCACGTGTCTTCAGGTCTCTGACTGGCAGCCATGCTGGTAGTGGCCAGAGGGCTTTCCCGAGCTCCCAGGCTCCAAGCCAACTCGCGCCTGGAGACCGACCTCGGGCAGCAGCAGCTCCTCGTTCCCAGACCCCCATCCACTGAGTGGCCCAAGCGGAGAGTTTCTCTTCCTCTGTCTTTGCCCCTCAACTCTACGGTCCATCCAGCAACCTGTTCATTCACACCAGACCCAGTTCTCACACGTAGCCCCTTGAAACGGGCTCGTGTCCAGTGCACCTCACTTCACAGCCTCTAGCTTCACTTCCTCCAGGCAGTCTTCCAGACTGCTCTCACTGGGGCCTCCACCCACAAGGCTGGTCACCCTCGTGCCCCCTCCTTCGGGAGGTAGTGGCAGACACGGCTCTATGCAGTTTTAGGTAATGACGGCCCGGAATCTTCCTCTGCCGATATAGAAAGAGAATACCACACACGTGTAAGGTTTAACATTTACTAGTAGAAACCAAATAAAGGCAGGAACCATCTTGTCTGACTCTTGGTTTCAGCTCAGGTTGCCATCTCAGGGTTGTGAGACTAAGGCTCACTCAGTGCTAAGTCTGCTTAAGACTCCCTCTGCCCCGTCTACGGCCATACCACCCTGAACGCGCCCGATCTCGTCTGATCTCGGAAGCTAAGCAGGGTCGGGCCTGGTTAGTACTTGGATGGGAAGACTCCCTCTGCCCCTCACCCCCACTCTCTCTCAAATAAAAATAAAAAAATCTTAAAACAAAAATGAGCGGTTCCGCTGCTTACTTGGCTTTCCTGATCTTTTTACATTTTTAACCCTTAGGGTGCTATTTTAGGAAATAATATCATTTATGGAGAAAAACATTTACTGGAGGTTTAATAATTGCTTTAGGCTTGGACTTTTTTTAAACTAAAAAAAGTTAACTCTATTTAACGTATTTAAGTCTGCAGCCCCCCCTTCTCTGAACCACCCACCACCCACGCTGAATAAAGATGTCAGGAATGATGTCTGCACTAAATGTCAACACGCATTATTTTTGTAGCCGTACAATTCAGGGTGATTGCTTTCGTCTTGTATTTTGTCAGTATTGTTTATTATTTTTATAAAAATAGCAACATGAATACTATACAGGCATCATAAAAGTTGGCGTGTACCAGGGGGGCCTGGCTGGCTCAGTTGGTAGTGTTGACCCTTCATCTTGGGGTCATGAGTTTGAAGCTCACGTGAGGTGTAGTTTATTTAAAAGGGGGGGGGGTCGTGCCTAGGTGGCGCATTTGGTTGAGCGTCCGATTCTTGGTTTCAGCTCAGGTCGTGATCTCAGGGTTGTGGGACTGAGCCCTCCGTCAGGCTCTGTGCTCCGTGCACAGTCAGCCCCAGACTCTCTCCCTCTGGCCCTCCCCTCACTCATGCACATGCTCTCTCTCAAATAAATGAATAAAATCTTTTTTAAAAAAAGTTGGCATATAGAAACATGGAGGACAGACTCAACACTGTGATTGAGACTCAGTTTCCCCGGATATTTATAACGGTCTGTGTCTATTCACTTCTCAGCTCCTAAAGTTTCTGTTCCATTTCAAATTCCTCCAAGGGCAATTTCTCTATCAAAGATCTAAAAGAACAAAAAAGTGCGAAGAGAGTAAAATCTCAAATGTATCAGTCGAGCATATAACTCTCAATATCCCTTTTATTTTAAGCAAATAAAAAAGAATAGACAATCTCTTCAATTATCAGAATCATTCACCTTTCTTTGGGAGACACAGGCTGAGCAAATATTTAAAGCTACAGATACCTGTCTGTATCTAAAAGGAGAGAAACACACAAAAACATGCCATTTCCTTTGTACTCACTTTTGTAATGGTTTTTAGGATGGCCAGACGGTCTGCTGGGGGTGGCAAACCCACAAACAGTGTTTTGTCTAGGCGTCCGGGGCGCAGGATCGCAGGGTCAATGATATCTAGAGAAGAAGGGGGGGGTCAAAAGTCTTCAATAAATAAAATAGAATCTTTTAAAAAAAAATTAACATGAGATGTGGGAAGAGGACTTTTTTTTAAAGAAAAAAAATTGATAAATTAGACTTTATTAAAATTAAAAGTACCTCCTCATGAAAGTATAACCTTCAGAGAAGTCCAGCCCACGTTCCTGCCCAAACCCGTGTGCTGCCAGGGTTCTCTGGCTCAGACGAGGACCGCCACACGAGCCTGGAATTCCGGCAGGTTTCTCTCCTTCCTCTGACCTCGGTACCTTTTCCCAGTTCTGGCGGGGGGCCTCCCATTACCCTGTCCTCAGTCAGGGCCGAATGTCGCATCCTCCTAACTGGTCCTGTCTCTAAACCTCCCCTCTCTGGGACCCCGTGCGATGCCGCCATCTTCCTAAAACATCTGCTGACCCTCACCTGGTGTTCCCTGCAGCAGAACCAAGCCCATATCTCTCACCACAGCACGAAGGCCCTCAAGGACCTGATCGCTCCCATCCTAGCTCCCTCTCTCCTCACATTCTCCACGACTCCCACACCCCACCGACCACACCTCTTGCTGTTCCCTAAACAAAGCCTTCTTCTCTTTGCTCTCAGTACTTCGTTTCTCCCTAAACTTTCTTCCTCATTTACACATAGGGGGATTCTCAAACAACACCTCCTCCAGGAAGCCTTCCCTGAGTCCCCCAGAAGAAACTCTTGCCCTCATTGGTGCTCACCAGACTCTCGGTACCAGGAGCAAAGAGCAGGCCCCAAACGCTGCCTGACATTGAGGTTCCTCCACGAAGAGCCCTCAACCATTCTGGAGAAGCTTCCCATAGCTCACAGTGATAAGACCGTTGTTCACACACAGGTGCACCTATAAGTAATGGGTCTCGTGTTTTCTAATGCACACACTCAGACTTAACCATTTATTTATTCTTCCATAAAGAGGAAGAGTTCTTTCTAGCTGAAATTCTGATTCTGTTAGTTTTGTTCTTCAGTTACCTTGGGGAAGCTAAATACTTAATTCAGTGACCTTTCAATGTTCAACACATTGGACTTTCTCTTGAGATGCTAGGATATACTACTTGGCAATAGGGAAGAAAAGGAAAGTTGACTGCCGAACACCTGCAGCATCATGATGGAACACTAACCCGCAGCCTGAGCGCCGTCTTACCCTACAGGGCGAAGGACCCCACACAGGTCTCAGGAAACCTTTACAATTTAAAAAATTACTGAGGACCCCACTGTGGCCTTTCCCTGCCACTCTCCCCTCACGCCCTCAATCCCCAGGCAGCCGCTCATCTGTTCTACCACTACAGATTAGTTCACATTTTCTGGAATTTTATAGACGTGCAAGCATGCACTATGTACTCTGCTTTCTTTGACTCAACAGAATTGTTTTCAGGTTCCCCAAAGTTCTTGTGTGCATTAGTACTTGATTCTTTATGGCCGGGTAGTAGCCCCCTGTGGATATGCCTGGATTTATTTTTCCATTCCTCTGTTGATAAACATTTGGTTTCCAGTTTTGGAGCAGTCACTTATCAGTCTTGGTGTGTGCTTTCCTTGCTCTCTGGTGAGTCCCTAAGTGTGGGACGCAGAGCACTACGGCCACATCCCTCCACAGGGGTAGGCTGAACCTTAAAAACACCAACAAACTGTTTTCCAAACTAGCTGTGCCACCTTACATTCCCCTGTCCTTGCCAATACTTGGTATAGTCATTTTGATTTTAGTTAGATCTAAGGTTTGTAGTGGTATCTCATTGTGGCTTTCACTTGCACTTTCCTGATGACTAACGAGGTCGAGCACGTTTTCATGTGTCTCTGCCGCATGCATACCTACAACGGGGAGGGGTCTGCAGTCTTTAGCCAATTTTTAATGTTCTTCTGTTGCTGAGTTTTGAGAATCCATTCCATGTTCCGGATATAAATCCTTCATCACATATACACTCTTTAAGTATTTTCTCCTAGTCTGTGTGGTTTGTCCTTGTGCTCGCTCAGTGGCATCTTATGAAGAGCAGTTCAATTTATCCTTTTGCTCTAAAAGGTTGTGCTTTTGGGGTCACATCTAAGAAATCTTCACTTAATCCATGATAGGAAACATTTCTCCTCTGTTTTCTTCCAGGGGTTTTACAGCTACGACTTTTCACTGGTCTTTAATCCATTTTGAGTTAACTTTTGCATGTGGTAAGAGGTGTGTGGATTAAAGGTGATTTTTCTTGCATATGGATATCTTTTCATTTTAAAGATTTAATTTATTTATGAGAGAGAGTGCGCGCATGAGCGGGGGGAGGGGCAGAGGAAGAGGGAGAAGCAGGCTCCCCGCTGGGCAGGGAGCCCAATGTGGGACTTGATCCCTGGACGCTGGGGTCATGACCTGAGCCGAAGGTGGACGCTTCACCAACTGAGCCCCCCAGGCGTCCCTTGCATATGGATAGCTGATTGTTCCACACTTTGTTGAAAAGGCTATTCTTTGTCCACTGCATGGCCTTTGTATGTGTGTTTTTTAAAGATTTTTATTTATTTATTTGAGAGAGAGAGCAAGCACATGTGCTTTCAAGAGGTGGGGAGGAGCAGAGGGAGAGGGACAAGCGGACCCAATGCTGAGTGCAGAGCTGGACATGGGACTCGATCTCACGACCCCGAGATCATGATGTGAGCTGAAACCGAGTCGGACGCTTAACCAACTGTGACACCCAGGCACTCCTGCATGGCCTTTGTGTTTTATAAGAACCCAATTATCCAAATATGTGGGGGGATATTTTTAGATCTTACCATGTTTCAATGATCTGTGCATCTATGTTTATGCCACATGGTAGAAATGTGTTTTAACTTCAATATACAAGTAGATCTTAAAGCCAGACCTGCATGCTCAAAAGTAAAGCCTGATGTAAAAATCCCAATTATGATTAGAAAACATTCTTAGGGGACGCCTGAGTGGCTCAGTCGGTTAAGCGTCTGCCTTCGGCTCAGGTCATGATCCCGGGGTCATGGGATCGAGTCCCGCATTGGGCTCCCTGCTCAGTGGGGAGCTTGCTTCTCCCTCTGCCTCTGCCTCTCCCCTGCTTGTGACCTTGTGTTAGGCAATGATTTTTTTAAGATATGACATGTCAACAAAAGTGCACGTGATTAAAAAAAATTGATACATTGGACTTCACCAAAATTTAAAACTTTTGTTCCTTAAATTATACCATTAAGAAAGTGAAAAGACAACCCAGAGACTGGGAGAAAACGTATGCACATCACATATCTGGTTGTGGACTTCTATCTAGAGTAAGTCTTACTACTCCATAACAAGGCTGAAGATACATTACAGTGAAATGCTACCTCATACCCACTAGAATGGCTACATTCAGAAAGACAGACGTAACAAGGGTTGGCAAGGATGTGGAGAAATCGCAACTCCCACACGCTTTGTTACAACTGCTAGCAGGAATGTAAAATGCTGCAGCCAGTCCGGAAAAGTCTGGCTGATTCTTGAAATGGTAAACACAATCACCACGTGACCCAGCCATCCCACGCCTGAGTACCTATCCCAAAGAAATGATAATATATGTCCGTCCACACAAAAACTTGTACCCGGATGTTCACAGCAGCATTATCACAAGCCCCAAAGTGGAAACAACCCAAATGTCCATCGACTGCTGAATGAATCAAATGTCGTATATCCACCCAAAGGACCATTATCCGGCAACCGGAAGAAAGTGTCGCTATGTGCTGCAACAGGGACGAGCCTTGAACCCGGGATGCTGGGTGAAGACAGGCAGAGGCGACAGCCACATTACATAAGCTAGCCAAGACAGGGAAGCCTACAGAGACAGAAGTGCTGGAGGTGGCGGAGGATGGCGAGTGATGGCCAACAGACAGATTGCTTTTTAGGGTGACAGAAATGTTCTAAAATCCGATCATTGGGATGGCTGCAGGAGTCTACAAATATGCACGAAACCACTGAATCTTGTACCTAAAATGGGTAAAGTTCATGGTATGTCACCTCTCAATGAAGTGGATTTTCTTAGAAACTGGATCCATCCTCAGACAAGTAAGACCATCGATAATATGCTGAGTGAAAATTATTACAAGATCGACCAGCCTCCATGAAACAGAAGTAGGCCTCTTCTTACGATTCAGTAAGCAAATACTTCCTGGGTTCTCTTATGTACCAGGTTCCTGTGACCCAGCAGAAGTAATGCCGGGGTATAAGGCATCTTTAAAAGGGAAATCCTGTGCCAAAGGGCAAGACACCCTGGTCTGACCACGGCCCCTAGGCACTGCCGTGACCCAAAGCCGGATAGGTAAGGGAACACAGCAGTTGACTTGGAACTCGAAGTGGATGAATGAATAGCCTACGAGTATGAAGTGAATCTCTTCCATGTAAGCCATCCCCCGTCACCCGGCAATCACTAAGGGCTTACAACAGATGGGGACCCTCAACTAGAAGCTTTCTCTCAAATATAAAACCGCGTACCTAATTCTTGTCCAAAAGCTTATCCACCATAACGTACTTATTTCTTTCTTCACCTGAGCTGTGCACAGAAACTTTCTGGATTCTGTGTGGCTACGGTAGGGCACAGACACCTGCCGAGCGCAAGAACGAGGAACAAACTGGCGTGGCTATTCGGATCTCACACATCTGCATGCCGGGCAGCAGTGTTTTTAACCAGGCCGACGGGGGATGGAGTGGAAACAGACAGTCCCTCGGAGCCAGGAGAAGGGAGATCAGTCAGGGCGTCTGTGGTCTAGCTGTACGTTGTGCAAGGCGCTTCATCTCCTGGGGTCAAGCATGGGAAGCAGTGTATTTTCAGGGCAGGGTGTGACGCTGGTGGACCCCACACCACAGGAGAGCTGTGGCAGGTCCTGTGAGCACCCACAGGCGGAAGGGTGACACAACAATCTTTCACTTACTTTCTAAAAACCAATACCTCAAAAAGTAGGGGAAAAATTAGGACAGAAATGGAAATTAGGAGAAAAGAAGAAATTTAAAAGACCAATTCAGGAGGTTAAGACTCACCAAGTCCTAAGCACACACACGAAACAAATAAACAAAAAGTCATATAAGGCATGCCTGGAGGGCTCAGTCGGTAAAGTGTGTGACTCTTGATCTCCGGGTTGTGAGTTCCAGCCCCATGTTGGGTGTAGAGATTACTTAAAAATAGAATCTTTTTTTGGGTGCCTGGGTGGCTCAGTTGGTTAAGCGACTGCCTTCGGCTCAGGTCACGATCCTGGAGTCCCAGGATCGAGTCCCGCATCGGGCTCCCTGCTCGGCAGGGAGTCTGCTTCTCCCTCTGACCCTCCCCCCTCTCATGCTCTATCTCATTCTCTCTCAAATGAATAAATAAAATCTTAAAAAAAAAAAAAAATAGAATCTTTTTTTTTTTAAGTCACATAAAAAGAATCAGGATGACATAAAACTTTTTTTTTTTTTAAGATTTTTTATTTATTTATTTGAGAGAGAGAGCTCATGAGAGGGGGGAGGGTCAGAGGGCGAAGCAGACTCCCTGCCGAGCAGGGAGCCCGATGCGGGACTCGATCCTGGGACTCCAGGATCGTGACCTGAGCCGAAGGCAGTCGCTTAACCAACTGAGCCACCCAGGCGCCCCAACATAAAACTTTTAAGAGAAAAAAATGCATGGCCTACAAACCACGAAAAAACAATTTTTGAACTCAAAATCCTGTACTCAGCCAGGCTACCAATCAGTAATGAGTGTGGAAGAGAGATACCCTCAAATATACCAAACTCAAAAAGCCCAGACGGGAGCCAGAGCAGAGAAAGCTCTGGAAACAAGAGCAAAATACGTCACAGACACAAATAATACTCACCACTATCTGTATATCTGATGAAGAACAGAAACAAAACAAAGTAAGAGAAAGAAAACGAGAGTTTCCACATCTAAGAATGAAAAGGTTATGTGAAAACAGAACCCTAATCGCAGTGTAACTCCTGGGTCCACGCAGAGAAATAGGTACACGGTCCTGGTAATATAAACAGTGACTGGTGATTGAACCAAAAGTTGTGCAGAAACGGTATTATCACATGGGGATGACGGGGTGGTGGTGACGGCGGCCGCGTGTGGAGAAACAGTAAACGTAACAGAAATCTTCGTGTGCTTTACAAAGTAGTAACGGCACCGTATGAAACTGGTAAGAAACAGCAGTATGAGCACATCATTTGAAAACATGGAGAACATACCGAAGATACAGCTCACAGACTTTACCAGTGGTTGCCTCTGGGCAGGGACAGAGAGGGTAATTTTATCCTCCGCTTTTCAGTGTCATCTGAATTTTAACAGCTGCCTCCCTGTGTGGGTTTCTCTTTTCATGCTGGGCAGTGTCAGAGAAGGCCCAGTGGAGAGCTGACATTTCCACCTCTGCCCTTCCCGGGTCCTGGGGTTGTGGGGGAGAGTATAAGGCGCCCCCACCCTGGGCCAAGGGGATGCTAACGGAGGCCCAGCGGGAATGACACATCTCCCCACCCGGGCAGTGTGAGCCCAGGCTTCTTCTCTTAGCCTGCGGCTGTGAGGCTCTTGCCCTTCCCCTGCACAGTCAGAGAAGACCTCAAAGGAGAAAATATAAGTAAGATAATACTCAACGTTTCTTAATACTCAAATGTCCGGGATACAACTGAAAATTATCTGTTGAAACAAGAACCAGAAAAATCTCAACTTTAATGAGAAAAGAAACATAGAAGCTGGACCAGAGATGACCCAGATGTTGGAGTCATCTGACAAGGGTTTTACTGCAGCCACAATAAAAGCATTTATGGGAGCAATCATGAACAGGCTTGAGACAAATGAAAAAAAAATGAAGTCTCAGCAAAGAAAGAGAAGATGTAAAGAAGTATATGGAAAATTTTCAATGGCAAAACTTAAACAAAAGGAAAACCTATCTGGACAGGCTCAATGGAACCATGGAGACGTCAGAGAGAAGAATCAGTGAACCTGAAGAACAGAAATTACCAAGTGTGAACAACACAGAGAAAACAGAGAATAAAAAAAACCAGCAACAGAGCCTCAGTGATTTATAGGACTATAACAAAAGATCTAATGTGTGTGTCATAGGAGTCCCGGGAGGAAAAGAGAAAGAGCTAAAAAGTATTTGAGGGGATCCTGGGTGGCTCAGTCTTGGTTTCAGCTCAGGTCGTGTTATCAGGGTTGTGGGATCAAGCCCTGCATCGGGCTCTGCACTGCGTGGGGAGCCTACCTGGGATTCTCTCCCTCTCTCTGTCTCAAATAAATAAGTAAAATATTAAAAAAAAAAATAAAAGCAGAGCACAGTGACACCCTCCCTGTGCAGTTAGGACATTCAAACGACAGCAGGTCTGTGTTCGGAAATCATGAGTGCTGGCAGGACATGGCACAGTTTTCAGGTACTGGCAGACAAGAACTGTCAACCCAGAACTCCCTATCTAGCAAAGACAGGCTTCAAGAAAGAACCTGAAACCAAGACATTTGCAGGTAAATGAAAACCAAGAAAATTTGCTACAAGTTGAACATACCTAAACGAATAGCTCAAGGAGGACTCCTGTTATCTCTGCACCTAGCGAGTGCCCTCAAAGTTGCTGTCCCATCCTGGGGTCATGATGGGCAGTAAGATGGCGTCTGCCAGCAGGGTCGTTCAGGTAGTCAAGCCACATACTCCATTAATAAGGTTCCCTGACAGAAGAGACAATCCTAAACCTAACGTATGAGAAGTTTTGAGATCAGCAGCACTACCGTCTCACTCTTCTTCAATTTCACAGCATTCTAAGGGGAATAAATCCCCAGATTTGCTGGTGCATCAGGGTCCACCAGACACTACAGAAATAATAAAAACATTACCTCAGAAATAAGAAGGAAACTTGCATCTCAAGAAGAAATTGAATTTATCCAACATGGAGGTCCAGAATAATCACTGACAGTGTGGCTGCTGTTTGTCATCAGACAGAAGACTAGTCTTTACAATAAAGGACTTCCAAAATGGCGCATGAGAAATTATATAGTAAACAACTTGAATAAATACTCTGCCAAAAAAAAAAAAAGAAATCTAGAAAATTTAGATGGACAACTGTATCTCCTAATATATGTATCTTGGTCAGCTTCTCCACAAGCTTACCTAATTGTTTATAGGCTTATTAAAGTATACATTTTTAAATGTTAGCCTATTAATTTACTCTCGATTATCAAGTATTACTAGTGTTGAGCTACTAAAAGCACACAATATCTAGTAAACTATCACAGGTTTCCCATGATTTCCCTTTGGTTTCAGTTTCTTTTTAGACATGGAAAGATTTATTAGAATTGCTGCTTTGGGGAAGTGATTTTCCTGAAACTGGATGAGGATCAGTGAAAGAATGACTCCATTATTTGTTCTTAGTTTTCTTCCCCTTTTTTTCATTCACAAAGTTACTGGAGTATAACTAGTTTAAAAAGTGTATCCTAGGGGCGCCTGGGTGGCTCAGGTCATGATCCCAGGGCCCTGGGATTGAGCCCCGCATCGGGCTCCCTGCTCCGCGGGAAGTCTGCTTCTCCCTCTCCCACGCCCCTTGCTTGTGTTCCCTCTCTCACTGTGTCTCTCTCTGTCAAAAAATAAAGAAAATCTTAAAAAAAAAAAAAAGTGTATCCTACACTAAATGATAAAAATATAGTCAAGGTAAAACAGGTGACTTTGTGGTATTAAAACTGGGAGTTAACACAAATTTGTAACCTATATTCAGAAGAAAATACCAGAGTTTAAAATGGAAAATAAGAAATCAAAATGAATATAACCTAGAAATAGGTGTTTGATTAGAAATTGCAACTCACTATGTTATTAGGGGTGTTAAGAAAGTCTTATTCTTTATTTTACTGTTTTAATTGTCATCATCTGTGCAAATTCTGGAAACCATTAACTTTCTCAAACTTAATGTCTGAAAGTCTCATAAAATCAACCTAAATATTTACCTTACTAAGGCAATTTATGAAACTTTAATAGGGTCTTACAGTGCCAAGGGTATGTATTATTGTGAAAGTAAAGCCTCACAAAGCTAAATAAATTTTCTTCCGTACCTTGAAAAAAAAAAAAGAAGAGCTCAAGGAAGTTCCTAAAACAAAAAGGAAATGATAGAAAAAAAATTAGGAACATCAGAAAAGAAAAAACTATGGGAAGAGTAAAAATGTACACTAAATGTAAATGGTCTAAATATACCAAATAAAAGGCAGAAATTGACAGAGTGGATTTTAAAAATGACCTTATATGCTGTTTATAAGAAACTCACTTCACATGTAATGACATCAATAGGTTGAAAGTAAATGGATAGAAAAGATATACCATGGAAACATCAATCAAAAAAAATCAGAAATGGCTATAATAGCAGATAAAATACATTTCAGAAGAAAGAAACTTGCCAGGGACTGAGAAGGACATAACGTAATGACAGAACATAAAGATCAGGCCACCAGAAGACAATTCTAAACGAATATGCACAAGAGAACTGCAAAATATGTGCAGCAAACCTGACGGGAATTAAAGGAGCATCAAGAAACCCACAATTACAAGTTAGGGACTCTATGGTAAGGATGTTTCTTTCTTTCTTTTAAAGATTCTATTTTTAAGTAATACCTACACCCAATGTGGGGATCAAACTCACAACCCTGAGATCAAGAGTCACACACTCCACCGACTGAGCCCAACGGGTGTCCCTCTTGCATTTTTAAAGAAGCTGCCAGACTGTCTTTCCGGTGGCTGCACCATTTTGCATTCCCACTACCACCGAGAGCTAGCTCCTGTTGCTCCATATTCTTGTCAGCATTTAGCATTGTCTGTGTTTGGATTTCAGCCATCCCAATAAGTGTGCAATGGTAGCTCTGTTGTTTTAATTTGCATTTCCCTCATAACATGCGACGCTGTTGAACATCTTTCCATGTATTTATTTGCCATCTGTACATCTTCTCTGGTGAGGAGTCTGCTTAGATCTTTAGTACATCTGTTTTCTCATTGTTGAGTTTTTAAGAGTTCTTTGTCTATTTTGGATATCAAGCTTAGTCAATTTAGGCTCTTATAACAAAGACCACAGATTGAGTGCATCGTACACAACAGAAATTTCTCAGAGTTCTGGAGGCTGGAAGTCTGAGGTCAGGGTACCCACGTGGCTGGGTGCCAGGGAGAGCCTGCTTGTGGGCTGCAGACTGTGCCACCTTCTCATTGTGCCCCTTTATAAGGGCACTAATCCCACTGGTGAAGGCCCAGCCACGTGACCTCATTACCAAATGCCCCATCTCCTATATTCTGACATCTGGGGTAATGATTTCCACATAATAAATTTGGGGTGGGGGACACAACATTCAGGCCATTGCACAGTCCTTTATCAGGTCTGTGTTCTGCAAATAGTTTCTTCCAGTTTCTGCCTTGTTTTTTTATTCTCTTAACCATGTCTTTCATAGAAGAAGTTTCTCATTGTAATGAAGTTCAACATACCAATTTCTTTCCTTCATGGATTGTGCTTTGGATGTTGTATCTAAAAGTCATCACCAAACACAAGGTCACCTGGATTTTCTCCTGCTCTCTTCTAGGAGTTTTATTGTTTTGTACTGTACATTTGGGTCTATGATCCATTTTGAGATAATTTTTATAAAAGGGTAAGATCTATGTCTAGAGTCATTTTTGGTGAGGATCCAGTTCTTCCAGTGCCATTTCTTGAAAAGATTATCCTTTCTCCATTCAATTGCCTTTGCTCATTTATAAAAAACCAGCGGACTATATTTGTGTGGGTCTACTTCAGGCTTCTGCTCTGTTCCACTGATTTATTTCTTTTATTCTTCACCAATACCACACTGTCTGGATTACTGTAGTTTTACACTAAGTCTTGAAGTCGGGTAGTGTCAGTCCTTCAACTCTTTTCTTCTCCTTCAATATTGTGTTAGCCATCCTGGGACTTTGCCTCTCCATACAAACTCTAGAATGTTTGTCAATATCCATAAAATAACCTGCTATGATTGTGATTAGGACTGCATTGAATCTATAAATCAAGTTGGGAAGACTGACAATCTTGACAGTATTCAGTTTTCCTATCTACGAACATGAGCTTTCTCTGTTTACTTGTATCTTCTTTGATTTCTCTCATTAGAGTTTTGTCCTTTTCCTCATATAGATCATTTTTTTAAGATTTATAATTTTTATTTGAGAGAGAGGGAGATAAAAAACATGAGCAGGGGGAGAGGCAGAGGGAGAAAGAGAGAAGCAGATGCCCCACTGAGCATGGAGCCCCATGAACCTGAGATCATGACTTGAGCTGAAACCAAGAGTCAGATACTTACCTGACTGAGCCACCCAGGCACAGCAACGGTATTGTGTTTTAATTTCAAATTCTAATTGTCCATTGCTGGTATATGCCAACTGATTTTTGACAAAGGTGCAAAAGTGACTGAATGAAGGATAGTCTTCAAAAAATGATGGAGGAATTGGATTCACAGAGGGAAAATAAAAGTTAACTAAAAACAGATTACAGACTTTAAGCATAAAAACATAAAACCATAAAACTTTTAGAAGAAAATACTAGAGAAAATTTGGGGGACATAAAACTAAAAAACAGTTCTTAGAAATGCTCCCCAAAGCAGAATATATAAAGGGAAATATTAATACATTAAAGGGTCGCCTGACTGGCTCAGTCTTCTGAGCGTGCAACTCTTGATCTTGGGGTCGTAAATTCAAGCCCCCATGGGGTGTAGAGATTACTTAAATAAATAAAAACTTAAAAAGATACGTGGAGTCTCTTTGTTGTTAAGAGGATGAAAAAATAAGCTGCAGAATGAAATACAATATTGCAAATCACATAAATGACAAAGGACTCATATCTAGAATATATAAAGAACTCTTAAAAAAAAAAAAATGCAGTCCAGGGGCACCTGGCTGGCTCAGTCAGTGGAGCGTGTGACTCTTGATCTCAGGATTGTGAGTATAGATTATTTAAAAATAAAATCTTAAAAAAAAAAAGAATGCAGTCCAATTTTAGAAAATGGGCAAAGGACACAAGAGATACTTCAATGAAGAAGATACAGGATGCTAAGTAAACACACGAAAAGATGTTCTAATGGCTGATGAGCCATTAGAGAAATACAAAGTTCAACCGTGATGCGGTATCACAAGATGTGACAACACAAAATACTGGAAGGAAGCAAACAAGCTGGATCTCTCACACCATTACTGACAGAGATGTCACATGGTACAGCCACTCTGGAAAAAGGGTTGACAAGCTCTTTAAAAAACTGACCATATACTTCCTGTATGACCCAGCCACTGTGCTCCTAGACGTTTATTCCAGAGAAATCAAACCCTAGGTCCAGGCAAGAACCTATTCACACAGAGGTTCATGGTATGTGTAACAAAGAGTGGAAACAACCGTAAAGTTGCCCTCGAAGAGAAAGGTCAAACAAACTGCCCCTCCCCTACGACCCAGGACTAAACAGGAGCAAACTGCTGATCCACGCAAAAATGTGAATCCATCTCAAGGGCATTATGCGAGGCACACACAGCCAACCTAAAAGGTCACATTTTGTATGATCCCTTGATCATACAAACTCTTGAAGTGATGTGGTGTAGGTTAAGAGAGCAGGTTAGTGGTTGCCTGGAGTTATGGGTGGAGGACAGAGCAGGCGTTTCTATTCGGGGCAGCGCGCGGGAGATCTCAGTGCTGATGGAATCGTTCTCATCTTGACTGCTGTGGTCATTTCAGGAATCTACATGTGTGTGAAACTGCACAGAAATAAACACACGTTATACAAACGTCTGTTTCCTGGTTTTGACATGGTGCGCAGTGCCACAGTTATATAAAATGTAACAATTAAGATAAACCGGGTACATGGAACCCCTGTGCACTCTTTATAATTTCCTGTGAATTTATAACTGTTTCCAAATACAAAGTAAAAAAACTAAAAGTAGTCACATATTTTATAAAAATAGAAATACGGAGGAAAATGAGATGGTACCACTTCCTCACTCAAACCCCCCCCAGGGCTTCCCATTTCAGCAGAACACAGGCGCACCTTCCGTGGCCTCCAAGGCCCTGCGTTCCCCCGCCATGCCTGCTTGTCTCACTGCAGGCACCCTGCCTTCTGGCTGGGTCTGCAACATGACAAACATCCTCACACGGGCCTTCACACTGCTCACTCTCTACCTGGAGCGCTCTCCTCCCAGACTCTGCATGGCTCCACCCTTCATATCGTTTGAGTTCAACCGCCTCCATTCTGACCTCAGTCTGTACTTTCTAACAGAATAGCTCTTCTTTCCAGCTTACCTCTTAACTCAGGCAAAAAACCCCAGCAGGCAGAGCATCTCCTGGTAGGAACTGAAACCAACCCCTCAAGCAATAGGGACTGCCTGGAGCCAGCAAGACCCCACCTCGGACTGATCCCAAGACAATGACCGACCTTCACTGCCCACCAGCACGGACCCAGCGACCTTTGTCCCACACCTGTCTTATGCAAACCTGGAGGTATTTGCAGCACTTTGGAGACTGACTGTCTTTGAGATGCTAGCCCCCTATCTTCCCAGTGTTGGCCTCACTGAAATAGACTCCTTTCCTGTTTGACCACCACCTGCCCCTCTGCCTTTGGTTGTGTGAGTGGTGAGCGGCCAAACCTGGTCTGTATGGGACCCCCGGAGCCAGGTGATCTCACCCCCCTGCTTCCCGGCTACACGTGCTCACAGACTCCTCCTGAAGAACCCTTCCAGGACCATCATATCTCAATTAGCATTCCTCTCCAACTACCCATCATTTTCTACCCTCTGACCCTGGCTGTCTATCATTTACTCCAGGTGCCCTGGCCCCAAATCAGGATATATACAATTCTTTTGAATTGTTAGCCTCTTAATTCCCAAAGCTTAGTAGGGCCTGGCGTGTAGTAAAAACCCAGTAAGTAGTTGATGAGCCAGTGAATCTGCTGAGAAATTAAAGAACATGACAATGATGTGACGGATCTTCAACACCAGACAGAGTGGGGGAGCTACAACATGCTCGATGAAATGGAGAATGTGAGGGCAGAAACGTACATTCGAAGAGTTCAAGTCACCCAGTTTTTCACGTTCCCCCCATCCCCTGCTCTTAGAGCGGAGCCTCCCTGTCTCTGCCCCCAGCGGTGCCTTCAGGATGCATGGTGGCTTCCACCCTTGTCTCCTGGAACCCACTGGTCACGCGAGAACGAGGACGCAGAACCCCCAGGGGAAGCCACACGGAGGCCCAGAAAGAGGACAATGAGTAGAGGAGGGGGACAAAGATACCACAGCGTGGCCGGGGAAGGGGGTCCTTGGGCCCGGCCACGTCAGCTGAGGACGTGTGGATCACAGGGGGACCTCCAGACAAGCCCTTCCTGAGTCCCTGACCCACAAAATTGTGCGCAAAGCAAAAATGGTGATTTTAAGCCACTAAGTACTGTAGTAATTTGTAATGTGGCAAAAGTCATCAGGCAAGAAGAGATTTCTGAAAGCTGGGGAGAAAGCAAATCATAAACAATCAAACAGTGTCACAGGTCAGCACACAAGAGAACAGAACTGCCCCAGGCAGGCATAGGAGTGAAAGAGCTAGAACACCTACTTCTGGATTTCTGTAGGGAGCAAGGCAGTGGGATTTGCCCTCGGGACAGAGGGATGGGAGGAGGGGCAGAGCGAGGAAGACAATGTGAGGGACACCGGAGGGGACAAAACACAGCACCGCCTTCCTGTCATTCTTAACCACTGGCTCAACTCAGCACAGACAACTCAGTCCTTGAGTCTACTCAGTCCTAGGTTTTACAACAAAGAATCCAGAGAACTGTTAAGAATTCAGAGGTGCTAGAGATCAGGAAACACGACCCAGAGGAAAGGATATGCTCCTGCGCCATTTGGAAGGAGAGGATTAGAGTAAAACCCAGGGATGCTGAAGGCCCTGCTATTTATTCGCTAGGCTACAGAGATTAAGCTAAAGTGTTTACAGTAACCAAACACGAAAACAGTGAGAGCCGAAGACAGAATGGCTTATTACAGACCGGAGTGTCTTCTGGAAATCTGTATCTACTTTTTCTAAGTAGCCCTACCTTTTCTAGGTAGGGCTGTGATTCTGTGCAAATCTGAGCGATGTCCCAGGTTTCTTCCAGGATGGCTGAGTGCACGGCCTCATGACTGCTCCCACGCGGTCACCCGAAGTGCTCTTGGCAATGATGTAAGTCACCGAGCAGCTACTTGCCACACCCCCGGGAGACTTGCTGCCAGCATCACGTGACCTGTACGACACTCCTGCCAAGTGGGTATCACTCTCCTCATCTCCCAGATGAAGAGACAGTGGTGAGTGGGATAAAGGAACGTGTGCCGATGCTGACGAGTGATGAATACATTTGCTCTTCCTTCCTGTCAGAAAGCTTCAACAACCCCCAGAATTTCCTGAGGGAATGGAGTCTTTGTTACGCTAATGAGAGGACTCAAGGTTGGCCCCAAGATAACTCCAGGATGGGCCAGGTACCAGAAAGACCAAACCTGCGATTAGAGGGCTGGAATTTGGAGCCAGACCTCTGCAGAGAAGGGGTGGCGGTGGAGATGGACTTCAGTCAACCACAACTATATAATAAAACCCCCACAGAAACTCTCTCAGGAAGCAAAGCTCTGGAGAGCTTCACGGTTCATGAGCACACTGGGGCCAGGAGGGGGGTGTGCCCCAGCTCCAAGGGGAGAGAGCACCGAGGGCCTGCACTGCCCCCTGGCCTGGCGCGACATGCATCCTTTACAACAACCTGCAACTTTAAGTACAGTGACCCTCCAACAACGCAGGGTTAGGGGTGCCGACTGTCCCCCGCCTCAAAAGTCTGCATGTAACCTTCGATTCCCCAAAAACCTTCTCGTAGCTACTGTTGACTGGAAGCCGTGCCGGTAACGTCAAGTCAATTAACACGTATTTTGAGTGCTATGTTGTGCCCTATTCTTATAATAAAGTAGAGAGAATATTAAGGAAATCATTAGGAAGAGAAAATGCATTTATAGGACTACACTGTGTTCAGCGAGAAAACTGTGTATAAGTGGACCCACATCACTGAAATACGTGCTGGTTAAGGGCCAAGTGTATGGCGCTTTCCTACACAGGAAATCCATCCATCCATTGTTCAGCTGCAAAGCTGGCGGGTCAGACGCGCGGTGTCCCGGAGACACCACTCGCGCGGACTGGGGGTGGGGAGGACCCCTGGACTCACAGGACCTGACGCCAGCTCCGTGTGGTCAGTGTCGGAGCTGAACCACAGTCGACTCCTCGGCAGTCAGACTGACTGGGGAATGGAATGGAACGGCAAGAGATGAAGCGCCACAGTCAGGCCTCAAACCCGGTGCCGTCCGACTCCAAAGACAGTACTTTACTATCATCAAAGTCTAAACCGTAACATCTGTGAATTTTTCATATGAAAATGAAGTGGCACATAATTCAGGAAGGTTTCACCTTCCAAAGTAACTTTTGAGACCTGAAAGAACAATTTCATCAGCTGGACTGCCGGCTGACGCAGTTAACACCCGGGTTGATGCAGGGGCTGCTACGACAGCCCAAGGCTCCCGTGGACGGCGGAGGGTTAAACAACAGGAAGAGAATGCGGGACCCACAGTGAGAGCACCTGAAGCACGTCTGAAGTGTGGAGCCCTTTCTACAACCCTTGCGGCGCTGAAGCTTACACACAACTTGAAGTACTAGTTAAATGCAAGTACAGGGACATGATGCCGATATAAGCCCTTGAAAATGCATCCTCGACCTTCAGATACAGTGAGAACAGTCTGGATCTTGTTTCCTACGAGCTTGAGAGAAACCATAGGACATAAATTCTGATAATACTTGTATGGTCACTTGTATGGTGTACATTCTGAGCTTTCTGCCAACTGGACTACCTTCTGAGCGCCAACATAGAAAAAAATCTCACGAAATCTGGGCGGTAATACTATTGTTTTTCACTCTAGCTTACAGAGGAGCTTCCTAAGGTTTTATTTCAACTTATGAGCCCAAAAGTGATTTCCTAAACGTCATCTTCCATTACTAGGATATATGTAAATCCCATGGCTTTCACATAAACGATCTCCTCACCTGGCCGGTTGGTGGCTGCCATAATGAACACCTCCTGCCGTGCTTCGAGACCGTCCATCTCGGTAAGTAGCTGATTCACCACCCGGACACTTGCCCCCGCCTAAAAATCAATAAAGACAGCTCCATCAGTTCCCAACAAAAGAAAAAACACACCACGTTTTTCCATACAAAACGACTTGCTAATTGGAATGAAAACTCTGGTCAAGAGGTAACGGTGATCATTTTCTGAGAGACGCTGTGCAAAACACATTCTCAGCAGGAACTCCCCCAAGTCCTGGTGTCCCGTCTTCCAGAAGGAAGAAGCTGAGGCTCAGAGAGACCACCTGTCCAGGCCTCTCAGCTAGACACAGGCAGGCCTGGTTAACCTGAGTCTCCTGCCTCCAAGTTATTCAAAGATCTGCTGGCTGCAGTGGATTTCCCGTGGGTCAAGTGTAGACTCAGCACAGAGAGATCCCCTAGGATGTGAGATGTTCCTGATCTTTGGGCTGGGGCATGGAGGCTTTTCCTCTTTTCCTGGAAGCCCACAGTACAAAGCAGAGCTACCCTGGGGCAACATCCAAGAGAAAGGACCGGGGAGGTGGTGGACAGACAGGTAACTCACTCGGACACAGAACTGTTCTAAATGCATAATGGAGGAGACAAGAGAAGTGGGGTGTCTGTGTGTGTGTCTCTATGTATCTGTCTCTGTCTGTGTGTGTCTCTGTACGTGCG
>NW_023270380.1:19744360-19769181 GCF_011800145.1 Mirounga leonina
AGAACAACTATGTGAAGAAAAATCACAAAAGAAATAAAATCACCTCCTTAGTCATCTCGCCATGAATGTCCTTATCAGAGAGTCTCTGCTACCTGTTTCAGAAAGGCCGTCTGTTCCTTACGGGAGGCTTTGTTCCGCTGTGGACTCGGAGACAAGCGTCCCTGTGGTAACAGCACTCCAGCCACTCACCGCACCGGAATTCCTACCAACTGTGATTCAGCACAGTGACGCAGGGGTGTCCAGTGCAGACAAGGAGCACGGCGGAGTCTTAAAGCCCGGCCCTATTTCGAAAGGATCTTAAATTACACTTTCTCCTGTCTCCAGAAACCATGTGTCAGAGAGAGTCACGATCACGAGGCGGGCTCTTCGAAGCCACGTCATTCCCGTTCCCAACCACTCGCCGGCATGACCCAGACCAGTGCAACCAAAATCATGTAGACAGAAATGGAAGCAGAGGCCAAGAAAAACCAACTGTCACCCCCAGGGCCTCATTTCGAATTACTAGGTTTCTTCACTGCAAGAATCGCAGTGCTCTTGGGGAACGACTTTGTCAGAACTCACAAAAGGTTTATTAGGGCACACCTACCTCCCGGTCTGACCTTCGAGGGCACAGGGCGTCCACTTCGTCAAAGAAGATGACGCAGGGTGCAGAGCTCCTGGCTCGCTGGAACACCTGGCGGACTGCGCGCTCGCTCTCACCGACATACTGACAGCAGAAACAACACAGAGACCGGTCAGCCCTGGGGTTGCGGTCAAATCTCGGTAAAACTAGTTCTAAACAACAGGTAGGTATCAGAGTCCAAAAAGCATTCGGTTGAACCACATGCAACTGCTGATAGGCACCCATTTTTGATGCATAAAAACAGCCAACGTGTGGCTCAATGTAATAAAATCAGCTATTATTGATGCTTATACATTTCCTTGTTTGCCAAGTGAATGTAAGGTCTCCTCCAAGTCAAAAATAATCCCATAATCCTATTGTGTTGATCTCCTAAGCCTGATCACGTAAGACACCCAGCTGTAACTCTCAGGACTTCAGCTGTGTTGTAACTGCTGTCTGCCACTCTGCCGTGTTTTCCACACAGTCATGCTGCCGTCATACACCATCAGAGGAGGCAGGCAAGCCAGTGAGACCTCCACAGGCTCCTCCGTATGACATACTGTACGTTAAAGTCTAAATCAAGGGCGCCTGGCTGGCTCCATCAGAGAAGCGTGCGACTCTCGAGTTCGGGGCCATGAGTTCGAGCCCTGCGTTGGGTGTAGAGATGACTTAAATAAATAAAAACTTAAAAAAAAAAAAACCCAAAATCAAAACATAGAACAGTAAGATCAGTCAAGAAATACAGCAATTCACAGGCAGCTATAACATTAGAAAGTCACATGTGAGAATATGTTCTCACTGTTGGCAAAGCGTAAAAAATTGTTCTTGTAAAATTTCGAACTGGTTAACTAAGAAAAAGCAGGTTTTTTCAGAATACAACAGCTGAATCAGACAGAATCTGAAAACTCCAAGTATCTGCTGTGCTGTTTTATGGTAAAGTCACACAGGCATGAGGCGCACCACGGACGACAGTGACGAAAGTGTACGTTTCCCGTGAGTAGAACTTTCCTTCCCTCACAGCTGCCCTGTCCTTTCCCGGTACTTCTGCTCATTGTGCTTCTCATGTCTGCGCTGCTTCCCAGCCTGCCCCCAGTTCTCCCAACTGTCTGCCGACTCCTCTCCTTCACGGCGTCTCTGCTACTGTAACCTGCAGCTTGTGCACCTTCGCCGCGTCAGAGCGGGAAGTCCTCGGAAGGACGCGGCACTCGCACATTCATCTCCGTCATCACACCGTGCACTCTGCACAAATACAGTAGACTGGTTCGGGTTCCTAAAGAATCTAAGTCAGAACAAGTTCTACCCGGAATGCTGAACCGACATCATCAGACATTTACAAGAAAAGCTAGCCGTGAGTTGTCAGAGGTAAAGTCTCCCACAGGGACAGGCAGGAACAGTCAACATGGCACAAGGACTGTGGACTTGGCAAACCACAATGACCAAGAAAAGGAAAACTTAATTTAGGGAAAGGTAAACCTCAAGTTTCAAAAGGACCCATTAAAAGGTCAGTTAATCTTAACAAAGGCCAACACTGATTAAAAATAAACAAACAAAAGAAAACCCCACTATGTTGGCCTTTAAGAAATATTTCAAAAAAGGAGACTATACCTATCATTTCTAATTCTGTATTTAAGTTTTATTTATTCATTTGAGACACAGAGATACAGAGAGAGAGAGAGCATGAGCAGGGGGAGGAGCAGAGGGAGAGGGAGAAGCAGACTCCCCACTGAGCAGGGAGCCCGATGCAGGACTTGATTCCAGGACCCTGAGATCCAATACCTGAGCCAAAGGCGGACGGACGCTTAACCATCTGAGCCACCCAGGCGCCCCTGCCATTCAGTTTTGAACCTTGATAATCTAGCTTTTGCAAACACAATTACTGAAAATACTCTCCCTAAAGTCACTAACGACCTTTTAGTAGTTGCCAAACCCAAGGTCCTACTTTCAGTTCCTGGTACTCGGTCTGGTTATACTGACAAGGTTGAAGAAGTTAGCCGCCCCGCCGCCCCCCCACAAGGTTTTCAGCCTTAGAAAGTCCTGGGCGTCCTCCCCCTTCGGGAGACCAGCCTGCTTCGCCAACTTTTCCTTCCTTGCCCCAGAGCCATCAGGGGCCCCACTCAATGCACCGCCTAGTAGACCTGGCCCGTTCCCAGGGTTTTAGGTGCCACCCCAAATCTCAGCGCTCCAGACTCACATCCGTGCATCTGCTGGACATCTCCAGACCCCAAGTCTGAAATTCCCCAGATCAAATGCATTTTCTAACCCCGAGAGGTCAATCTTCCTCAATAGACCACCTCATCTCTGCCCCAGTCATGCTGGACTCTGCCGCAGACCTCTTCCCACACCTCTCCCTAGAGAACAGGTGAGACCACCATGAGATGACCAGTCACACTTCTCAGATCTGACACCACGGCGCTGGTGAGGCCGTGGGGACCCCCAATCACAGCCGGGGGACGTGTAACTCAGCAACAACCACCTTGGGAAAAAAGCTGGCAAAACTATTTTTGGGGAAAAGTGCACACACTCTAGAAGAGACAGCAATTGTCCTCATGTACACACCCTTGGGAAATAGCTCCAAATGTATGTATATATGTGTATATAACGTTCGATCTAAACTTCAAGAAAGCAGCTCATTTTTTTAAAGTGTGGTTATATCCATTCGGTGGAATACCACACAGAAGACTAACAACCTCGAGGGAAACTTACCAACCAAAATAAAATCTGCGATAGAATGATTCAGAAGAATTATTTATTAGGTCACTCGGATATATCTGGTCTTCACCCAGTTTCTGAGAACCCTCAGGGCCACGAAAGTAAAAGAAGGTCTTGCTAATCAAGGTGAATTTGGACCCCACCCGAGTGCAGGACTGCTGCCAGGAGGACGTGTGGTCAGAGGAATGGAATTTTCAGTCCTCCTCACCCCCCACCTCCTGGTACAGGACGGTGCTGGAGACTGAATCAGCCAAAGGTCAGTGACTCAGCCGATTATGGCTATGTAATCACACCTCCACAAAAAACCAAGACGACAGTTTTTCAGTCCTTCTACACCAGGTAAGCGGTTTGCCACCCCATACCCCAGAGCCAAGCCCCAAGCTCCAAAGACTCCTGTTTGGGACTTTGCCCCATGTACCTCTTCATTTGGAGGTAGATTCTTATCTTTTATCATATCCTTCGATAAACACAAGTGTTTTCCTGAGTTCTGGAGCTGCTCTAGCAAATTAGCAAAAGAAGGAGGAGGCTGTTGGAACTTCCAATCTGGTGACAGCCTGGGGCCTGGGCCTGGTGTCTGCAGTGGAGGATGGGGGACCCTGCTGTAGGACTGAGCCCCTAGCCTGTGGAGTCCGATGCTGTGTCCTGGCCGACTGTGCCAGAACGGAGTTGACCTGAGTCGAGTTCTCAGACCCCCTGCCAGTGTCTGAGATTGCTCAATGTTTTGGGGGGGTTATCCCTTTCCCCCTGGAACTGGGTCCAGGAACTCTAAAATAATTATAATGTTCAACAAAAATAACAATAAAATCAAGTTACAAAAGAACACGTACCACTTACATAAAGTGCGTTTTTTTTGTTTTTGCTTTACTGTTTATGAAAGCGTTCCAAACACGTAACAAAAGCGGGCATAAGAGTATACTGAACCCCAAACATGCCCATCACCCAGCTTCAGTCATCATCTGCTCAATTCCTGACCAACCTTCACCTAACAGATGCTCCGCTTTTCATTCTTGTCATTTTGAAGGAGAGCCCAGACATCGTATTTTATTTGTAAATATTTCTCTATCTCTAACGAAAAACAATGGTTTCTGACAATGACATCATCACACTTAAAACTGGTTTTCCTTTTGTTTTTTCAGTTTTAATTCCAGTGCTGTGAACACACAGTGTAGTATTAGTTTCGGGAATACACACGGTGATGCACACCTCCCCGTCTTACTCAGTGCTCATTAGGACAAGCGCACTCCGCATCCCTGCACCGAGTTCACTCTTCCCTTAGAAGTTATTTTTTTAACATCAAATATCCAGTCAGTGTTCAAATTTCCAATTGCCCCCTAAACAATGATGAGACGTGTACAATAATACTGTGTGTTGCTGAGGGATAAATACACATAAAGTAAATGTAGAAAGTACACGGAATCAATGAACACCAAATTCAGGATTATGGTAAATTCTCCGGGAGAGAGAACTGGGTCATGGTTAGGGAAGGTCTGCAGGGGCGTCGAGCATCTTGGTTCTGTGTATTTTTTAAATCTGGGTGACAGATACAGAGGGTTCATTCCATTACTCTTCATAACTTCTTCTGTGCTTGGGATATTTCATAATAAAGTTAACAAAACGTTACACGCTTGCTTTACGACCTCCTGGGTCTCCGCGATTCTGGAGAGGACACCCCAGCTCTCGCGCAGAGGACAGCCATTCACTGTCCCGCGGGACCTTCTTTTCCAGCCTCATCCCTGATCAGTCCTCTCCCTCCCTCTCCCTCCTCACTTCTAACACCTCCTCTGCCAGAGTGCTGAAATGAAGTACAAGAGAAGTACACACATAGAAAGCCCACAGGAGGGACGCCTGGGGGGGCTCAGTCGTTGGGTGTCTGCCTTCGGCTCAGCTCATGATCCCAGGGTCCTGGGATGGAGCCCCGCATCGGGCTCCCTGCTTGGCAGGAAGCCTGCTTCTCCCTCTCCCACTCCCTCTGCTTGTGTTCCCTCTCTTGCTGTGTCTCTCTCTGTCAAATAAATAAATAAAATCTTAAGAAAAAAAAAAAGCCCACAGGAAATGCCTAAATATGAATCCTTACTTCAGGAGGAAAGTATCACACAGAATAGGAAACACATAAAAACTGGTAGGGGGGATAAATTTAAAAAGCCTTTTATTTAATTTTTTTTAAGATTTTAAGTAATCTCTACACCCAAGTGGGGCTCGAACTCATAACCCCGAAATCAAGAGTTGCACGCTCCACTGACTGAGCCAGCCGGGCACCCCTAAAAGACCTTTTAAAACAAATGATAAGGAGCACCTGGGTGGCTCAGTTGTTGGGCGTCTGCCTTCGGCTCAGGTCATGATCCCGGGGTCCTGGGATCAAGCCCCGAGTTGAGCTCCCTGCTCGGAGGAAAGCCTGCTTCTCCCTCTCCCACTCCCCCTGCTTGTGTTCCCTCTCTCGCCGTGTCTCTCTCTGTCAAATAAATAAATAAAATCTTAAAAAAAAAAAAAACAACGATAATACTTTCACTTCTTCGTTTGAATCACATGACAGAATGGCATTTTTACTTCTCACAAGGATGAAGAGATAATAAGATATTCAAACTCTCTTAAATTTGAGACACTATATAAACTCCTAATTACAGAAAGAAGTTACTACATAAGATGGTAGTATTTTTCCCCCGAAGTACTTTTATTTATTAAAACTTAAGTCATTTGGGGGGGCGCCTTGGTGGCTCAGTCGATTGAGTGTCCAACTCCTGATCTTGGCTCAGGTCATAAACTCAGGGTCATGAGTTCAAGCCCTGTGTTGGGCTCCGTGCTGGGTGTGGAGCCTGCTTTAAAGAAAAAAACAACCCGAGTTGTTTTCGCCACAGGACACGAGGGCAAGGCAAGCAGAGAAGGAGTCACGTAACCGAGACTCAAACCTCAGCTCTCCTCCCCCAGCCCTCGGACTTTGGCCAAGATGCGTGCTGCCTGCAGAGTTCAGTTTCCTTGTTTGGAAATCAGGATTCAGAGGAAACAATAATTCGTGTCTCACAGGGTTGTTGAAGAAGAATGCAGGTAACCCTTGAACAACAGACAGGGTTAGGGGCGCAGGCCCCCCTCCCCACCGCCATCGAAAATCTACGTGTAACATCTGACTCCCCCAAAACCTAACCACTAACAGCCTGCTGTTGACCTTCAGAAGCCTTACCGACAACATAAACAGTCAACTGACACCTACTTTGTATGTCCTGTGTATCACACACTGAATTCTTACAAGAAAGTTATTAGCAGGAGAGAAGAAAATATGATTAAGGAAATCGTAAGGAAAATACACTGCTAGGACCGTATTTACTGAAGTCTCCGCATGTAAGTGAGCCTGTGCAGCTCAAACCCAGGCTGCTCAAGGGCCGACCATGTGTGTACAGCGTATGATGAACACTCAGCACAGAGCACACACTTTAAATGTTATTTCCATTTCGCAGGTGGGAACACAGAGGCTCAGAGCTGAGGAGACTTACTAAGGAGAGCAGCTACACACACTCGGTACCGCCTGCAGCGGAGATTTTACCAAAATGCCGCGTCCATAAGTGGAGAGGCCGCAAGTCTCCTAAGCTATACTCATGGCTGACGCCACAACGACTTACCATGTTGAGCAATTCGGGGCCCTTGACAGATATAAAGTTCAGTCCGGATTCATTTGCAACAGCCTAGGGAAAGGAAACCAAAGGACACAAGTCAGACAAATATAGACTAAAGTAACAGTAAATCGTGACAGCGCAGGGGCTTTTGCAGTTTATGCTGTTCCCCTTCTCTTACAGCTGTGTTTTCTTCTTAGACGCGCAGCTCACATATGGGAAAAGGAGAAATGAGTTAAACAAAAAAAAATCAATGGAAGGTTCACCTAAAACCTTCTTTTTTTTTTTAAAGATTTTATTTATTTATTTGAGAGAGAGAGAATGAGAGACAGAGAGCATGAGAGGGAGGAGGGTCAGAGGGAGAAGCAGACTCCCTGCCGAGCAGGGAGCCCGATGCGGGACTCGATCCCGGGACTCCAGGATCATGACCTGAGCCGAAGGCAGAGCTTAACCAACTGAGCCACCCAGGCGCCCCACCTAAAACCTTCTAAGAACCACTCAGACTAGAAATCAGATGGAGATGACACAAACATTTATGTCAGCGTTTTGTTTCTGTAAACTCGCTCACATACATACATTTGCACATTTGTAGCTCTAGCTTGGAATTCCAGTGAAACCATAATCTCTGTATCCAACACGCCTTGCCCAGTGAAAGCAATTAATTGCTCATGACCTCAAATTCAAAAACATCAGTATCAGCCTTGGCCAAGGGTCATTGTTTCCAGATTATTTTTAATAACGATTAAACCTCATGGCTCAAAGCCAAAGAGAAGCACAAAGGAGACACATGCGGTTATAAGTGTGGAAGAATCTGACAAAGATCACCTGAAGATCACCTGGATGCAGAGATGAAACCTGAGCGAAATCACCCAGAGCTTCACAAGGACGAGGGAAGGGAGTTCCTTCCTCTCCTCCTCCTGGAGCCTGACCTCGGAGCTCCAGATCTACACCCAGCACACTGCTCGGCATCTCCCTCCTGATCGGACACGCATCTCAAATCCGTCATTACCAGAGCAGGACACCTGGATCTGTCCCAACTCCCTCCACACCCCACACTTCCAATTCCAACAGCTTTTAGCCCCAAACCGCGGTGTCCCCCTTGACCCTCTGTCTTGTGACATCATCCAATCTGCCCGAAAGTCCTGTTAGCTCTGATGTCAAAATGCAGGAGTCCACCACTCTCTGCTTCTCCACCACACACCCCCTTACGCAGACGGCCTCATCATCTGCCTGGATATGCAAAGAAACCAAACCAAACCGAAAAGACCCTGACTGGTTTCCTCTCCCTCTTGCTTTCCTCTGACCCATTCTCACACTGCACCTTGCACGCTTCTAAAAACGTCAATCATATCATTTCCCGAGGATTCGCATTCATCTTTGAGTACGACGTGAAGTATGCACCACAGCTCACAAGCCTGCAGTCTGGGACAGGACAGCTTCTTCGTGGTCCAGACACTGGCTTTCTCTGGATCTCAAGCTCAACCAAGCCCTTCCCCACATCAGGGATTTTGCCACTGCCATTCCCTCTGCCTGGAAGAGCCTTCCCCTTCTGTCCCTGGTGCCTCCTGTGGCCAGCCGGTCCCTTAGGACACGGCCAACTGTCAGCATCCCCGAACATCACTACCTCAAACAGCCACCTCCCACCCAATCATTCACCACAATCTGCTTATTTCCAGCCTCAGGTAGCTGAGCCTCCAGTGTTACCGTAGGACTCGTTTCCTGCCTGTCTCTCCGGCCAGACCGTAAACGCCACCAGAGGAAGTGCCTGGTTCACCTCCAACAGCTGCCGGCACAGGTAAGGAAGTCACAGGAACGCACGCGAGCTCTGCCACGGAGGGAGTGCTCGGCGGTCTCTGTCCTAGCTTTCACTCAGCACGACACGGAAAGGGGAGTCAGAGAGCACATCTAATGAAGGCTGACGCACCCACATCAGGTTTTCAGCTTCCACCCACCAGATTCCCAAGATTTAACCCACTAACACCCCCAAGAGCTCCTGAAGTTGTTGGAAATCTTGTGTCCTTGGTGAAGTGCAGTGAGCACAATTCACTTTTTCCTTCATGGACATCAGCCTGAGCCTCCTGCACATGGTCAGGGGCTGTCTGCTTCGGGCCAGAGCCCCAGGCACTCACTGACCTTACTCCTCTCTCTGCAGTTTCGTCAGTCATCAACGTGCAGGGTGCCGGCTCCGGCTACCATATGCCTTGACCCCACACTACTCGCACACTTCCCACGTGCCAGGGTTTAGAAAAACGTCATCTTACTGTGATCGTTGAGTAAACAAAACCACCAAGGTTAGCCCAAATCGTCATTTTATGGTCCAGTCTAGGTGCCAGGCTCTGAGCCGCAAGTGGCTCCACGACCTTCCTCCAGTAACACTTGCTTCTGCCATCCAAGGGCATTTTCCACCATTTCGAGATTTTCGGGCACGTACCTCCTGGAGCATCTGAAGAAAGTGGTGAACCCTCTCCCAGGAAAAAGTACACAGCCGCACAAACACCGCCTGGGCTCCTGGGCCCAGTGAGCCTGAAGGCCACCCACGGCATCCTCGGTAAGATTCCCCACTCCACATGGGCAGGGGCTGGAACGCGGGCGCACGCACAGGCATCAAGCTGTTGGCAGTCGGGGGAGGCAGGAGCAGGGGGAAGAGGAAAACCTGGTCGATGGATTTCAAATAACCCAAGCTGTCTCCCTTCTGCCGCGGAAAGGCTACTCAAAGGCAGATGTAACTAATTAAAAACAAACCAACGTGACAAGGCACCCAGGCCAGAGCCTTGCATCCGCCTGCTGAATTTACACGTTCACAGGCATGACCTTCCTTCTGGCTCTATCCTTCCAGAACTGCTGCCCTCTCCGTGGCGCCCTCTGCCCCCCCGCGGCTCCCACACTCCCGCACAGCCAGGCCCTAGAAGAGCACCGGAAGCATGGAGCAAGGAAATGTAGTCGTATCAGTAAGTTTGGAAAACTTCACGTGTGTTATTTGACAGGTGGATATTTGGTATTTACTGTGGCTACCGGATATTTACTGAGCAGTCACAAATTCTGTGGACCCTGTGGCACTTACTAAAAGTGCCATTAATTTTCATTTCCTATTTACAAGTAATTCAAATACTTTAAAAAGCTGATGAGGGCTAAGTAAATTATAGATGAAACATTATCCAGACATTAAAAATGACAGCCAACATACCTTATAGATAAGGAAGAGGAGTCTAATATGTATGATTCCAAAGGAAAACCCATAGACTGAGAAATTTGCCCACATAAATATGAAAAAAAGAAAAAAACACAAAAAAGCCATGTGTCAAAAATATGAAGTCAAAAGTGTCAAACTGATAACATTTACAAATATGACAGATTTTAATATATGAAAAATGATTATATAATCACACACATATCAATGGAAAAACAGACAAAGGATATGAACAAACAGTTCATTAAGAAAAATTGCCAATAAATATAGTTTGACAAGCCCACTGGTAATTTTTAAAATGTGAATTAAAAAGTGTCAGATACCATTTTTGCCTCCCCAAACATCAAAGATTAAAATCAGCATTATCGGCTCTTGCTAATGCAGGGTGTGGGGGATGATACGTTGATGGGGTTGAATCTGTACAAACCACCTGGAAGGCACTTCGGTGATGGAGCAGATGTAATCTGGTAATGGGTAACTTTGATCAAGTGGTAATGGGTCAAAAGGTTTAAAAACATGCATTCCTTTTATTGAAAAATTATTTAGGAATGCATTCTAATCAAATGATCAGTTGAGGTACAAAAAATGTAAGTACAGGACTATTCAACGTAGTGTTTCAATGGGGGATCATTTCTGTAAGTTACAGAATATCTTTATGACAGAATACTACACAGATGCTAAAAATATGGAGGTGTATATATGTTGACACATTCAAGAAATACTGCTCTGTGGGGAAAGCATCATTAAAGACCTTGTATTTGTCAAAACACGTGCATCGGGACAGGTGTGTATGGAGAACGTCTGGAAGGACTGACCACAGAACAAACCGGCGGTTAGCCGTGGTGAGAGGATTATAAGTAGTGCGACCCCTCCTCTGGCTTCTCTGTATTTTCTATTGCAAGAAAACAATTCTGTGAAACAATTGTTAGGGACGTAGAGGAAAATATTTAGGTTATAAATGATAACTACAGCGAAGCAGGAAAGAAGGTCAGCTACAAACCACAAGTACACAACGGTGCTCGCTAAAAAGCCAGACAACAGAAAATACGGTAAATGCTGTGTTAAAATCGATGGGGTGATGGCTGATGCACAAATTTCTTCTTTTGCAAATTTCCAATGATGTACTTTTGTAATTAAAATAAAAGTGGGAAACCTTTCCGAAGAAATGGTCAGTCTTGCTAGAATGAGCCTGTGACAGAGATTATGTAAAACCCGCTCACTGTAAGAGGCTGCAACCCGAGGGTTCAACTCCTACTCTCCTCCCCGACAACAAGAAAGAAAACAGGGGCAGCTGTGTGCACACTGTACCTTTGCCAGCAGCGTTTTCCCACAGCCGGGGGGGCCAGCCAGGAGGACCCCAGCGGGAGTCACCAATCCAAGAGCTCTGAACTGATCGGGGTTGCGCACCGGTGCCTGTGAACAAGGCCCACGTCAGTCGTTACAAACGTCCACTCTGTACTGTGTGTCTGAATGATCTCGATGCAAGCTGCCGACACAGGCGATAAATATGGGACTCCCTGCTCTTGAGGAAATCACTTAAACAGAAGTTCTGAAAACGTTTTAAACATTAGGATACAATACTTCAGCATCTTAAAATCATGGGTTTTTTTTTAAGCTACCTAAATTCCCAGGTTATCAAGTTTTCAGGCAGGGCCATGCCATGAGGCTCAGAAGCAGGAGTGCCCTGTGCGGTCAGGGGACACAGACACATGCTGTACCCCTGCTCTTCGCTTTCAGCAGCCCCACACCTCAAAGCAGATCATCCTTCATTAACGAACCACAGAATGCTCAGGAAGGTAGAAAAGTAAGCGTGATAAAAATTAATCTGAAGTTTCACGGGCACTACATTGCTCTGACCCTTAGAGGGTGAGAGAGTTGAGAAAATAGTTCTCAGTCAGCTCTTGGTTGAAACCTACATTTTTTTTTCGTTCACTGCCAAGAATTCAAGCACAACCATGAGAGTAAGTCTAAAACAGATGTCAGAAGAATGAGAAACTGCTGGATGCTTAATTAGAATCTAACAGGACCCACGGAAGAAAGCTACAGCCAGCCCATTTAGACACGCCGCCTCATGCACATGCCGGCCGCCCAGTGGCAGACACACCTACCAGTATCGCCATGGTGAGCTCCTCCCGGATATCTTCCAGGGCGCCGATATCTGCCCAGGTCACATTGGGGACGGTGACAAAGCCTTCCCTTTTGGCAGAGGGCTGGACGGAGGCCAGGGCAGCAGTGAAATCACCCCATTCGATGCACAGCCCCCGCAGCTGCTCCTCGGACAGGGGCTCGTGGCTCCTCAGCAGGTCCAGCAGCCGCTGTAACTCCTCCTGACAGGGAGCGATTGAGGGGGAAGATGAAGAAATGTGAAGTCTGTTGACAAAGTTATTTCGTACCTTTAAAAACTGCTACTGCGGTATTTCTTTCAGCTATAACGAGCTGAAAGGGGCAGGTGCCCTGACTGGAATGGAACGCAGGAGGATGGCCAGGGGCCACCAGCAGCTGATCGTGTTCAGGTCCACAACCACCAATTCCCACGTTTCATTTACAAGGAATTGAACAGCAGCTGAACCCTGATGGAATTAAACCGAAGTTACGCCGGTGGGAGCATCATTCACAGCACGGCTGCCCAGGGGCTTGTCCCCCACACAGAGAGCAGGCCAGCGTCCTATGACTACACTGAACCTTGAGCTTCAAAGGCAGATTTCTTGCTTTGTAAAGAATTTTATGGAAGGACGAGTGAACACTGAGTAATTCAATTCATAAAATCCCAACTTACGTACAGCGTTATATAAGAACTATGCTTATTGTGAACTTTAACAGATATAGTTGTGGTTCCAAATGAGTAAGGAGGGAAAAGACATCTGAAACCACAGACCGAGATGCCCGCCCTGGAGAGCAGAGGCCGCGTGGCTCGAGCAGGCCACGGCCTCTTAAGCTTAGCCCCTCTGATCACGAAGCCACGTGAAGCCCCCGTGCAAACCATCAAGTGCTACACAAACGTGCTGAGTTTCACGACTCACACAGCTTGCGGCTGCCGCGCGGACCGTGCTCCAAGCTGCGTGCAGCGAGCTCACCGCGGACTGCGCCGGTGCCCGTGACCAGACGGTAACCAGGAAACAGGACCGAGTGCCCAGTGCTCTTATAGCAGTGGGCGAGCTCTCTCTGGCCAGGCCTGCAGGGTAAACACTGTAGGCTTTGTGGGACTCCCGTGTGAACTGAGAAGCGTGACAGCAGGGAGGCGATGTGTAAATGCAGCTGTGTCCCTCCGTAACTTCGGTGTCCATGATAGGCAGCGGGCGAGCAGCCCACGGCTCGCCAACCCCTGCCTCCACAATTTCATAATCCATGCTGTAAAAGGAACTTATTCAGGATCCGCTGAAAAAGTAAAACAACCTGTACTTTGGAAAACACAGCCATTCTGGGTGTGACTGATCATCACACCGTGGATAAAATGCCGATAAAACCGAAAATCATACACCTCAACTCCACCGACACCTGCTGCATGGCTGACGTCAGGACTGGTGAAGGTACCTGCACAGAAAGCACCGGTGTCCCAGGAGCGGGCTCGGCGCCCATCCAGTCTTCCCGGCCTCGTCCAGACGGCAAACCCGCACTCACGGGATCCTGGGGCAGGTGCTCCTGCAGCACCATCAGGACCCTGCTGACCGTACCCATGGCTGCCTCTCGGCACAGCGCCATCAGGTCCGCACCAACGAAGCCTGGCGTCAGGTGTGCTAAGTGACGGAAAGGGAAACTTTCCGGAAGTCTAAGTTTTCTGCACAAAGTTCGAAGTATTCTGTAGGAAAGACAAGGGCAAAAAAATTCAGATTACTGACCCACTAGTCAAAACAAGTTACTGTTTATTTGAGGTAAATGGCGCTTTGAGAGTAGATTAAATGGACATCTGCCATAAATAAAAGCCACCAGACTCAAGTAAACCATCAGTTGTATCCATCACAGAAAGCCAGGTTGATACACACCTTAACACCCAGTTTCACGTTAGGACAGTTACTTCTCCAACTTCACCGTACTGCACGTGTGAGAAAGCTCGCTCACCTGAAGTGGCACCAGGTAGGGCCAGGGAAACGTGGGCCTCCAGGTAATGACCATCAAAGGAGGACCTCAGACAGTTTGCGGTAAGAGCTCGTGAAGAAACTCACAAGCCGTACAGACAATCAGCACGGGAGCTCAGAAGCTGGCTTGGCCGCTCGCCAGCCTGGGCCCGTCACTGCCATGCGCACTTGGGTTTGGTGGCTTGTTAGCTATGAATTATAGTAGCACTCACTCGCAGGGGTGTCAGCATGAGCACAGCTAAACCCCCAGAACAGTGGCTGAGCTCCGGTGAGCACCCAAGTGTCAGTTACTACAATTCACATACTGTGATGTTACCGATGAACTTGGGTAATAGTCTGGAATTTCCGAAGTTGTAGGGCAGAGGAGTATTTTCAAATGTCAAACCGATGGAGAGTAAGTCCCAGAAAAGTCACTTGAGATCATGTAAGTGAACAGAAAAGCAGCAGATAAACATTACTGACCAATGAAAAATCACTCACTCAGACACTACACAACAGAAAGCAAAAAAAGGTTCCAGCGTAAAACCATTTTCACATGAAAACTAAGATATTCAGAACGGTTAGGAGAAATAGCTAACATAAATATCTTTTTCTCAGTTACAACTTCTATTTCTGAAAATATGTGGATATTTCCAGTCATCTTAGAAACTCCAAAGGAGGGGAAATTACCCAGGAAGAGATTTCCAGTTTCAAGATGGCAGAGTGACTGTTGCAGAAACACTTCCACTGCCCAGAAAAATAACAAGAATTGGAAGCACGAAATCCATAGTCCATGGAACCAGGAGGCGTCTGGACTCTCGCCACCCCGAGCCCAGCCCATTCTGGAAGGGAGCCACAGGAATGGGCAACAAGAGCATCAGTCTTTATTTGTATGAGGTCCTTCAAAAGCCGTCACCACTGGTCTTCGGCTCCAGGCTCCAGCGCAGCTCCATGTAGAGAGAGCTATTTATGCTGCTAGGACACTAAGGGGACGGGTGTTCGGAGGGTTCTGATGCTTGCTTACACGTCTTACTACCTAAGAAGAGAAAGGCCCTCCGACACAGGTCTCTCTGTGTCAGCTCTAGCTGATGCCCCAAAAATCCCCTAGAAGAGATTCAAACAGTAGGGGTTCCCAGAATAAATGATGCAGGTTTAATGCTGTATTTAACTATAAATAGGATGAATTTTAACTCATCTTTAAAAAATACACCTTTTGGGCGCCTGGGCGGCTCAGTCGTTAAGCATCTGCCTTCGGCTCAGGTCATGATCCCAGAGTCCTGGGATAGAGTCCCACATTGGGCTCCCTGCTCGGCAGGAAGCCTGCTTCTCCCTCTCCCACTCCCCCTGCTTGTGTTCCTACTCTCGCTGTCTCTCTCTCTGTCAAATAAATAAAATCTTAAAAAAAAAAAAATACACCTTTTATTTTGGAAGTTTTAGATTTACAGAATTATTGCAAAGACAGTACAGAGTTCCATATACCCCACACCCGTCTCCTACTACTATGGGCAATTCTGAGGATTACTGGCCCAGAATTTTGTAGAGGACCCCTCAATGGGATTAGTCTGATATTTTTATGGTGATTAGACTAAGTTAACGTGTTTTCGGGAAGAAGAGCGCAGAGACGGAGCACTGTTTGCGCCCCTTACCACAACCCCGACCGGCAGGCCGGATGCCGTGTTTGGCAGGGTCTCTGCTGTGAGGTTGGTCCTTCCCGCTTCCACACTGTACTCTATGGAAATAAGTCACTATGCCCAGCTTGCATTCAAGGAGTAGGGAGTTAGACTCCACTCCTTCAGGGAGGTGCATCCACATAAATCATCCAGAATTCTTCTGCACCAGAGACTTGCCTCTTACTTCTTTATTCAGTCATTTATTTATATCAGCACAGGCCAAGCGATGCTTGACTGCCCGTACTCTTGAACCGCCATTTATAAAAAAACGAAGTGGATGATAAATGACGTAGGAGAGGGGACAAAGTCAGATTAACCTTCCTTGGAGAGGTGCACTAATGAGGAGGGAGGAGATTTGTCTGGTGAACCCCAAAGAGCGGGGACTGGAAGCATCCAAGTGCTGGGCGGCAGAAACGGGGGCCACAGAGGAGCCCCAAAACCAGCAAGTTCTGGACAGCCTGCATGAGAAGCACTAAGACCCCACATCCTCTGCACGCCCTCAGTTAGCAGGATCCCCAGAGTGCGCTGCCCGCCAAGCCTGAGGCAGGAGAGGGGAGGTCCGGGTGTGCGGACGACTGCAAGCCCCTCCACCAGGAAACCAGGGTGTGCGATCCCGCACTCCTTCCCTGCCCGTGTCAGGAGTCCAGCAGCTACAGCAGCTAGACCTGCAGCCTGCGGTGCCTGTCTGCTTCTGAAAAACCTGAAGTGACTCAAGAAAAAGCATCTACGAAATGGACACATGGAGTTCTCTAGCTAAAATGTTAGCTGGTCGTCTGACTGCTTTATAGTGACACTCAGGCTTCAACAAACCCGCTCACGCCACAAATGTCCCATCGGCCACGGTCGGCCACTAGAGGAAAGCACCCACAGGAAATGATACTGCTCAATCCATCGTCAGGACTCCCAGCACAGCAGGCACTGTTGCTCAGACTGTGCCCATGATGCTCCTCACTGCCTCTCCTTGGGACACAAGGCACAGGACAGACCAGAACACGCACGCATGCAGACGCAGAGAAAACAGAGAATGTAAAGAAGTTGCAAGAGGGTTAGCAAAAGAAAACAATACAGCAATTATGAATTCCAGAACAGTTAAAATGGTGAAAAAAGGTCATATGATCCTGATACAGGACTTGGGTCAGCAGGGAACGATATTTATACAGAGGAGAAATGAAAATGCTAAATACGGTTATACTCCAAATTCACGATACAATTGTACAGTACAAACCTGCGGCTATGGTTCAGATATCAGACACATTAAAGAAATATTTGTGAGGTATATAACGGCACTGCATGGATGTTATATAAAAAGTCTTTCATTAGGGGCGCCTGAGTGGCTCAGTTGTTAGGCGTCTGCCTTCGGCCCAGGTCATGGTCCCAGGGTCTTGGGATCGAGCCCCACATCGGGCTCCCTGCTCTGCGGGAAGCCTGCTTCTCCCTCTCCCACTCCCCCTGCTTGTGTTCCCTCTCTCACTGTGTCTCTCTCTGTCAAATAAATAAAATCTTAAAAAAAAAAAAAAAAAGTCTTTCATTAGACACTGGCGTATTTATAATTGGAATGACACAGTGCCTGGACTTTGCTTTTAAAACGCTCCAGGGGATGGGACGCCTGGGTGGCTCAGTCGGTTAAGCGTCTGCCTTCAGCTCAGGTCATGATCCCAGGGTCCTGGGATCGAGTCCCACATCGGGCTCCCTGCTCCGTGGGGAGCCTGCTTCTCCCTCTGCCTCTGCCTCTCTCTCTCTCTCTCATGAAATTAAAAAAAAAAAAAATCTTTAAAACGCTCCAGGGGAAAAAAAAAGTGGGGGATAGAACAAGACTGAAATGGTGATAATTGTTTGAAACTGGGGTTCACTGTTTTGAGGGTTTTAAAGCATGTCTGTACATTCCTGAGCATCCTCTCACTGGGAGGTGGGGTCTCCAGCCCCTCTCCTCGAGTCTGGGCCGACCTCTGTGGCTGGTCAACAGCACAGGGCAGTGGGAACAGAGGCTGCCGGACTGCCCAGCATGAACCATACAGCCCCGAGGCCCCCCGGCTCTGAGAAGCCCACAGGGTCCCGTGAAGGGTGCCACACGGACAGGGGAGGAGAGGAGGAGGGGGCAGACACACAGACAGCAGAGTCAGATCGGACAGACAGGTGCATAGATAAGCCCAGCCCAGCAGCTCGGAGCTCCAGCTACCGTCTCTGCAACCACACAACACCCTGAGATGAACCCAAATTCTTTACCCAGGGGACTTGTGAGAGACAATGATATGTTGTTGAAAGCCACTAAATTTTTCAGTGGTTCTTTCTGCAGCAACAGAAACTGGAACGATTATACCAGACTGCTTCATGTACACTGGAATTTTCCATAACGAAATGCTTTTAAAGTTGAGGAAGACATCAGCAGCTACCTTAGAATTCCTGTGTCGGAAGCTGTGCTAGGTACGTTAATGCAGTCCTTACAAGAAGCCTTTTCAAAGTTCTGGTACCGTTACCGTCTTACAGATGGAATGAGGCACTGTTATCATTATTCCTTTATTACAGGTAAACAAACGAAAGCTAGAAAATGTCAGCTATCCAGGAAAAGGCACAGGGACGTGCGGCCGAGCTGGCTCTACCTAAGACCACGTGCCCGAGCACCCTGCGCTCGGCCCACTGTCTCCCGAGAACCTGCTCTGGACCTCAACGGATACCTGAGCTCGCCCCTCCTCATCAGGTGCTCCTCTTTGTACAACTCAGACCCCAGGGCTTCTATTTTCTTTCTTAAATTCTAAATCTCGGCTCCCTCCTTGCCTGAACCTAGACTGTTGAGCATTACTCTGGGAAAGAAACCCCAAGACCAGGCCTACTGGTGCCATTCTACACCCCAATCCTAAACACTGCCTGAAAATCCCGTTACCCTAGCCGGCTCATCTCAAATCATCCAAGAACATCATTTCAGACCTTCATCCTCCTTCAGCCTCTATCGGTCATGTGCCTGACTTTCATCAGACGATCTCATGGCTTGATTCATGGAGAAAATGCCATTTTCCAAGTACCCCAGCGACTAGCCCCCTGGCCTGCACCCCCTTCCCTCCACTGCTGCTCCAACAGAAGCGCCCCGGCCAGCACCCCCGGGTTCCCATTCCCCATTCCTCTCACTCCCTCCTTCCCACAGCATTCCAAGGCATTCTGGTTTCTCCTATCCTATCCCCCCCCGGACACCCCAATATCCCCCTCGCGCGGCCACTACCTCCCTCTCCCCCTTCGCAGCCAAACCTCCCTTCAGGGACTTGTGGAAGTCCGCTCAGTTACTCCTTCTCTTCCCACTCACTCAACCACTCGACCCACCGGGATGCTGCCCGATCAGTCCACTCACAGGGCTTTCGGCTCAGGTCACTGGGACCGCAAGGTGCTCCGATTCCAGCAAAGGTGCTCGGGCCCTGCCCTCCTGCAGGGAGCGCTTGCTTCCCTCGCTCCCATTACAAACATTCTCCTTTCCCCAGCACTCCGGCTCCCTCTGTCCCCTCAGCCTGCCCCAGGACCTCGGACCTCTGACCTCTGCTCCTCGTGCTCCGGCCAATCAGCTCAAATCTCAGAACTTCAGCTGCCTTCAATATGCTGATGATTCTCCAATTTTTACTTCCTCAGAGCTCCAGACTCATCCAATTGCCAAGGTGACATCTCTACTTGGACAGCCTGTAGGCACGTCTAGCTCAACTGCCCCGATCTGCTTCATCCTCCCTAAATCCTCTTCTAACACTGGCTTATCTCCAGGATTTCCTATCCCCTCAGAGAAAACCAGGAGCACAGATGCTTAAATCAGAAACCTAGGAATATTCCCTCCTGTTTAATCACAGCCCCCATCTTCACTCATTCCTTCTGCCAAGAAATGCACCTGACTGGCTCTACTTGATAAATGTCTGATTACTCCAGCTGTGCTCTCTCCATGCTCCCCGCATTGGGCACCCCCCGAGCTGTGCCCTATCCATGCTCCCCCCCCCCCGCGCCCCCCCCCCGCTGTGTTCTCCACGGTCTCCCCACGGGGAACCCCTCCCAGCTGTTCCCTCTCCACGCTCCCCCACCAGACACCCCCTCAGCTGTGCCGTCTCCACGCCTCCCCCACCAGGCACCCCTCCCAGCTGTGCCCTCTCCACGCCTCCCGCCACCAGACACCCCCCAAACTGTGCCCTATCAATGCTCCCCCCACCAGGCACCCCCCCGGCTGTGCCCTATCCACGCTCCCCCCACCAGACACCCCCCAAACTGTGCCCTATCCATGCTCCCTCCACCAGGCACCCCCCAGCTATGCCCTATCCATGCTCCAGTTATCTCCACCTATACTCCCACCTCCTGAAGCCCAGCACCACCTCATCTGGATATTACAACAGGCCCCTCCCTGGGCCACCAGAACCCATTCTTGGTCTTTTCATTCATTCTTCACACTGTAGCTATAGTGATCTTTTCTTTTTTTTTTTTTCTTTTTTTTTTTAAAGATTTTATTTATTTATTTGAGACAGAGAGAATGAGAGAGACAGCACATGAGAGGGGGGAGGGTCAGAGGGAGAAGCAGGCTCCCTGCCGAGCAGGGAGCCTGATGCGGGACTCGATCCAGGGACTCCAGGATCATGACCTGAGCCGAAGGCAGTCGCTTACCAACTGAGCCACCCAGGCGCCCTATAGTGATCTTTTCAAAATAAAAAACCTGTTTCCATCACTGTCCTACTTAATTTAACTGCTTTCATTCTCTTCCACCACTCACAGAGAAGTCCAAGATCCTTACCAAGGGTATGTGAAGTGCCTTCTAGTGCCTTCTGCTTTCCCTGCCAGCCTTTCTACACCCTATCTCTTCTATACCCACAGTGTTCTTCTCCAGGTCCCTGCACTCACCAAGCTCAGTCACCCCAGGGCCTTTGCACATGCTAGTCCTACCTGGAATACTCTCATCATCATGTAATCTGCTCATTGCTATTATTCTTAAAGTCTCAGTTTCCTCGGAGAAGCCTTTAAAAACCCCCAGACCAGGTATGCTTTGCCTGATACATCCTCCCTCAGACCTTGTTTTTTCCTTTTTATACTCACTGTTCTCCTAATCATTTACACTAGTGACTGAAATGCCAGCCACTCTGCCTCCCTCCTTAGTACACAAAAGGTGCTTAAATATTTCCTCAATTAATGAATAACCTTCTAAGAACTACAGATACAAACACTGACATACCTCAATTCTATTTATATGTTATCCCCATCTTAGAATTTAACAAATTAGTACCTGCATACGATAATATAACTATCTTGCTTTTGCACTCAGAACTAGACCCAAGTATAAAAATAAGAAAACTGCATTCTGCCTTTGTCAAAGACTCAATCAGAAATACTCTTTTGGGGCACCTGGCTAGCTAAGTCAGTGGAGCATGTGACTCTTGATCTCAGGGTTGTGAGTTCGAGTCCCACGATGGGTGTAGAGATTGCTTAAAAATCATAAAATCTTGGGGCGCCTGGGTGGCTCAGTCGTTAAGCGTCTGCTTTCAGCTCGGGTCGTGGTCCCAGGGTCCTGGGATCAAGCCCCGCATTGGGCTCCCTGCTCAGCGGGAAGCCTGCTTCTCCCTCTCCCACTCCCCCTGCTTGTGTTCCCTCTCTCGCTGTGTGTCTGTCAAATAAATAAATAAAATCTAAAAAAATTTCATAAAATCTTAGGAATGCCTGGGTGGTCAGTCAGGTGAGAGTCTGACTTGATTTCAGCTCGGGTCATGATCTCAGGGTCGTGGGCTCTCTCTCTCTCTCCGATAAATAAATAAATAGATAGATAAATAGATAAATCTTTAAATAATAATGATAAAATCTTAGGAAAAAAGGAAATACTCTTTCTTAGGAGGTCTAATGGGTATGTAATAGATACTGAATGTTAATTTTGCAAGATGAAAGTGCAACATGACAAATTCTAGAAATTTGCTGCAAAGTGAATAAAGTTAATATTACTAAACCGTGCTCTTAAAAATAGTTAAGATGGTAGGGCGCCTGGGTGGCTCAGTTGGTTAAGCAACTGCCTTCGGCTCAGGTCATGATCCTGGAGTCCCAGGATCGAGTCCCACATCAGGCTCCCTGCTCAGCAGGGAGTCTGCTTCTCCCTCTGACCCTCCTCCCTCTCATGCTCTCTGTCTCTCATTCTCTCTCTCAAATAAATAAATAAAATCTTTAAAAAAAAAAAAACAAAAAAACAAAAATAGTTAAGATGGTAAGTTTTATGTGTTTTTTTACCAGAATAAAAATGGTACTTTTAAATACACTTCCTTAAAAAATTCTCACTCCTGATTCTATTCAAGAGCTATCCTCTTTCAGGATTTGAACCCCGCTCTCCCCAGCCAGCCTTAAGCACAGAGACTCTCACACCCTCCAGTCTCTGATACAAGTCCTGTGCGGAGCGCCTGGTCTGCATGAAACACCACAGCACTGACTCTGAGTCTACAATGGAGTTTGGACAAACTGACAACGGCAGCCATAGTAACTGTAGATATAAGAAATGTCTGGATTCCAGTCAAGTGGACAAGGCAACTTTAGAGGAGGAAACGCTGACAAACTTCCTAACAGAGTGACCGGACTTAACATGACCACAAAGTGACACCGTAAGCTTCCTGACATGATGCTGAGGACAGCTCACTGCCTAGGCCGTATTCTTGCCAAAGCATCTAACCTGACTGTCACCAGGAGGCAACAATCAGGAGTGTTCAAATTTTACAGCACCTGGAAAACACCACCGTCATGAAAGCGCTTCCTCCCCAAGGAGGCAGGCTGAGGTTACAGGGTCACGTGGACTCAGCCAGGTTCGATCCCGGAGTGGATTCAAGATGAAACACAAAACTACACAAACAACTACACAGGGACATCCTGGGGGCAACTGGAAAATCAGAACAGACTGTACATTGAGATAGTATTATTGCATCAGTATTAAATTTCCTGGAATGGTGTGACATAGAATGACAGTCACGTTGGAGGAGGACTTACGGCTAAAGTGTCATCATGTCTTCAACCATCCTTCAAATGGCTTGGCAAATAAAAAGGTACACACGCACACAAATAATTTTCTCCAGAGGCTGAAGAAAGTGTGGACAGTGCTAGCGAGGGGTAAATCCAGCTGAAGGGCTTACAGACACTAACCATACTACTCTTTTAACTTTTCTGTAGGCTTCAAATTTTTCAAAATACAACCACCAACAAAAGCCCTTAAGGACTCTGTCGATGAGGGACACTGGGCAGATGAACAGAGGATTTTATCCAGCAGCAAAGATGGGCCTCGCTGTGTCTATGTCTCCATGTCGTTTGGGCTCTGGACAAAACAAAGGCTTGAGGAAGAACACAGTCCTGACTTCTAGAACTCTTACTGGACCATATGCATCCTGAAAGCAAGGACTCCTACTTCTCTGCGTTCATCGTATCGCCCTCCACAGTGGTATGTGCACACGCCGTATGCTCAACCTGTTTGCTGAATAAATATGAACCACGGAAATGTTAAATATCACTGTGCTACGGGTTTAAACATGAGTGGACGAACCTGAATGGCTGAGTGACTGTGCAAGACCACACGTGTGGGAACACAATCACCACATGCTCGACTGTGGCTACGGCAACGGAGGAAGAAACTGGCCGACAATCCAAAGCTGAAGGACTTACGTGCCGGGAAGGAGGAAGGATAATGCCTTCTCCCCACCGCCTCTCCCACCCACGTGCCTAATGAGCACTTCTCTGTCCTGCATCCCCTGAGCCTCCCCTTCTCTGCAGCTCCCTCGCCAGCCCATGACTGTCTCCTCGTACTACACACCACTCTTCCTGAAAGCTGCTGGGGACCACAGATGCTGACACTGGCGTCACGAACCCTGAGCCAAAAGCCACCATGTATCCACTGAGCCGGGGTGGGCCAGCAGACCTCTCTGCTAGATTTCCGCTCCTCAGCCTCACCGGTGCCTCCCGGTGGTCTTTGCTTACTGACATACTGGTGGAGCTTTCTTTGCTCTACGGACACTCGACCCCACCTCCTAGGACAGGCTGGTCCTGCAACAAACACACACAGCTTTCAGCTCTCTGGCTGCCTTTTGTTGTGACACCTGTGTCTTAAGCAGGTTAACGCAACAGGTGAAAGTTCGATGTAACCTCCATGTGGGCCAGCAAGCACGGCTCGGCTCCACGGCTCCCCACGCTATCCCTCAGCTGATCAGCCGACTGAGTGACACCAGCCGTGGGTTCCAAACCAACGTTACTGGCACGAGAACAAAGAAAGAAACTATGTGGTACTTCTCAGCCCTCGTTTCCAAAGCATTCAGTTCAGATGACACAGCAACGCACAAACTTCATCTTTCAAGAGCGTACCTTTCCCTGGAGGCTTCGTCTGGGATCCCGAGGCATATCTCTCGGTCGAACCTTCCTGCACGTCTCAAAGCAGGGTCTAAGGCGTCCGGTCGGTTGGTGGCTCCAATGACGAGGACCCGGGCCGTCGTGGCCATGGTATTCAGATCTGGTAAAAAGCAGATACAGGGTGAGCGGTGACCAAGACACCAGGATGGCAGACAACGGTGCTTATGTAAGTCTTGTGAGTGGTTAGAGAGTAGTACATGTTTGGACGTCAATACACATAGAAAGCTAACATTTACTAATTATCCATTACGTGAAAGACGCGAGGAGAATAAATATACACTTTGTCCTCAAGCAGCTTGCAGTCTATTGAAAAACCCACCGAACAAATCTTGTGACGCATGGCGATGGGTATAAATAGAGCGTCATAGTGAGACAACAGAAGAGAGCATGGATTCACAGGCACATTCAGGGAAAGCCTTGAAGGAGGAGTAGGATATTCATAAGCAGGTCCACATTAATGAAGCTGTGCATGAACAGAGGCTGGGAGGGACAGCAGAGGCACACACATGTGTGGCAGGCTCAGAGAGGGGGGCCGCCCAGCAGCGGGGAGTCTGGGAGAGAACGCGCAGTGCAGGTCTCCAAAGAGCCAAGGGGCATGGACATGGCGGGGGTGGGGGAGGTGTGCACCTATAGTCTTCCATT
>NW_023270380.1:19769281-19808303 GCF_011800145.1 Mirounga leonina
GGCGGCGGCAGCAGAGGTCTGACCTGAGGTCTGAGGTCACACTCCCCACAGGTAACAGTAACAAGATAGGAAGATGCTAATTCAGTACCTTAATGGCTGGGTCATGAGGAATCTGTAGAACATTCCTTAGCCCACAGGAGGCCAGGAAAGGTTTTTCTCAGAAGATGTGTGTGTTGGAAAGACAATTCTAAAAGTAGAGAGGAACAGAGGGGAGCAGAGCTCAGTGTGATTTGATAGCAGCCATCAGGGGACAAAGGACACAATAAGGCAGGAACGCGGGGAAGAAGCAGGAGAGGCCCAGCTGCAGGGCGAGGCTTCAGATGCAGCCCAGGGCACTAAATCATTCCCCGAGGAAGGTGTGAAGGGCGAGGGGAGGGGAGAGACCAAGAGCACTCAGGTCTGGACAAGCAGGGAGGTGATGCTGTGGAGAGCACGCAAACAGGAGGGCAGAGGGACAGAAAGGGGAAATGGGTCTGGCCCGGGCACACAGAGCGTGGGGTACCTGGCAGGCAGCCGGGAAGAGGAGTGTGACACTGATCAGAAATCGAGGTTACGGATGCCTTCTTGTTTCCTAAAGAGCTGCTCATCAGGCAGAAGGCAAGACGAGAAGGGCAAGTGGGAAGCCCTACAGGCCGCCTCTGTCTAAGGGACAGGAGAACAGCTAGGAGCTGCCAGAGCCAGAGCAAGGACACAAAGAGGGCACTGGCACTCAAGCCACGTGTGCCAACAACGCCCAGGACGAGGTGGTCGATGGACATGAAAGCTCTCGAGAACCACTGTGCTGACGCTCACTGATGGCTCACTGCGTGCCAGGCGCTAGGGTGCAGCTGGCCCCTTGGCCAACCCCCGCCACCCCTGTAACAGGTAGGTTTAGGGACGAGGAAACTAAAGAACAGAGGTTCGGGGAGCCTGGGTGGCTCAGTTGGTTAAGCGACTGCCTTCGGCTCAGGTCATGATCCTGGAGTCCCGGGATCGAGTCCCGCATCGGGCTCCCTGCTCGGCAGGGAGCCTGCTTCTCCCTCTGACCCTCCCCCCTCTCATGTGCTCTCTCTCATTCTCTCTCTCTCAAATAAATAAATAAACTCTTTAAAAAAAAAAAAAAAAGAACAGAGGTTCGGACAGATGAGCGCTGAAAGCCACCAGATGCGGCCACGAGAGGTTCCCCCACGACTGTCACAGGATTAGCCTCAGTAAAATGTCGGGGACAGACGAGTAGGGACAGGGTGTGGTGTAGACCGGAAACACAAGCCTGCACTTAGCTGACAGTGACTACTCCTTTCATAAATTTTGGCTTGAGTGAGACAAGAGGGCTCTTAAATACTTTCTGAAAACTGCATAAAAGCTCAAGGAAGAGATTCATGATAGGAGAGGCCACTGAACTCGAACACTCTAAGGAAAAGAGGTGGCACCTTGTAACCATGAGCCGCACACGTGCTTCCCGTGAGGCCATTCTGGCTACGCCGAGCGCCCTGCACCAGGGCAGGGACGGGGCCAGAGCTGCTCCCCGGTGGGCTCACGTGGCTCCAATACCCACAGCTACAGCCGCGACCAGGGGCGCTTCCTTCTTCCAGGTCAGGTCACTCAGACACTGTGGTCTCAGTGAACTCTGAGCTTATCGGGGGTCAGTAACAGAATTCAATGAGAACAGTCATGGAAAACTGAAATCTTCAGGCATGAAAAATACCCTTCCACAGGAAATCAACAGTCAGCAACGGAAGCGCTTATGTCAAATGCTATTTTTTCCTGACGCATCAAAGATAAAAAATCAGACCTCACCTAGGACTGGCTGGCATCTCCTGCCAGTGACTTCAAGATAAATCCCATTCTTCTTCTCCCTCTTCCCCAATATGATATGACCATGTTAAACTGACATTACATTAGCCACAAGTTTGAATTTTGGAATATTATGGAAGAAGCAAAGTCGTCTTTCTACACAGAACAAAACCTGTTTGTGGGACACCAGGTCTCCTAAACAAAGCACGCATTTGCAGACAGCCCATCAGCCATATACGTGTGTGGAGACATCTGGAGCCTAGCCCAGGCTTTGCCAATGATCCACTGAATACAGGTCCTGGCTCACTGTGCATCGCTTTCCTCATGGACAAGATAATATTTTAAGATGCTTTCCAGCTCTTAATAATTAGAGTTATGCCCAAGTTTAAGTTTCTGAAATTAGGTAAAATTAGTTCTCTTCAGTGGTCTCCTTGTTACCTTGTTTAAAATAATTTACTTAAAAGTTTCAAATTATTAAAATTCAAATTCGTTAAACTCTGAATTAATATTTTTAAAAAATTCTCAAACTGGAGGGGAAAAACCACCACCTGGGACAGACTACTTGGGGCATGACTGTGTCCTCTGAACTGTTGAATGTTTTCTCTGTTCTGTTCGCAGAGGGGACCCTAAAACACACACACACACTGGAAACCCCAACTAACCCCAACTTTCAGTAAAGCTCTAGTAATGGGTCATCTGCCTAGTCCCTGTGCTTGTTCCTTTCTTCCACATTGTAAAATCTCTGAAATCAGAATGCTTCTACCATCATGGGATAGGCATCGTGTCTCAGTATGACTGCTGGTGTCTCTCTCCTTCTTAGAGAACCACGTATCTTATAACGGGTAACACTGTAGCTTCGATATGGTAATTCAGAACAGAGGCCTCAAAGCATGGCAAGAAAACTTTACTACGGGAAAATAAAGGAGCAGAATAAGCAACCTGCAACCAGCACCACAAGGAGCCCAAAACCTGCCCTACTTCAAATTATCTTGCGTACGGAAACCCCACAGTATTGCACCAGAGGCAGGATTTAGTTCCAAAAGTGTATCTACCTTCCCTCCAAATTTCTATCTAAAAACGAATGAACAAAACTGAAAAATAAGTTACAGACTGGGAGGAAATAAATGCGATACATTTAACAAGGAGTCTGCTTCCATAACAAACTAAAATATTCCTTCAAACCCATTTTAAAAAATTCAGTAACACAGCATAGGCTGAGAAAGGGATTTGGAGTGATACACATAGTCAAAGAATATGGAAAGACAATCAACCTCCAGTGAAAACAGGGAAATGCAAAGAACAACAAGGTGAGATCTCCATCATCACCACCAACCTATCAACCATGAGAATACGGTGACAGTCGGGGTCATGGAGGGACCTGGACACAGGGCGTCTCAGAGGATGGGGAAGTGCACACTGCAAACTCTTCTGAAGTCAGTTTGCCATTTCCCACAAAATTTAAAGTGTATAACCCTTAACCATCACCTTAATTTTTAGTATTTATCCTAGAAAAATATGTATGCACCAAACAGGCCCACTCAGGAGATTCCCTACAGCTTCTTGTAAAGCAAAAAACAAAACAACTTAAACATTTATCAAAATGGGAATGCTTATGTTCAATATAATAAACCTGTCCTAAAGAATACCATGTAGCACATGAGGAATGTGAGAAACAAGACAGAGGATCATAGGGGAAGGGAGGAAAAAATGAAGCAAGACGAAACCAGAGAGGGAGACGAACCATAAGAGACTCTTAATTTCAGGAAACAAACTGAGGGTTGCTGGAGTGGAGCGGGGGTGGGAGGCATGGGGTGGCTGGGTGATGGACATTGGGGAGGGTATGTGCTTATGGTGAGCGCTGTGAATTGTGCAAGACAGATGAATCACAGACCTGTACCTCTGAAACAAATAATACATTATACCTTAGTTAAAAAAAAAAAAAAAGAATACCAGACAGCAGTTAAAAGGTAAATTTAAATGCATTAAAACAGCCACATTTCCAAGAAGGAGCATTAAGATACACAAAGCAAGTCACAGAACAATGTGAATGGTGCAATCACAGCATTGTAAGAAGCAAAACAATGTTAGTGCTTGTGTGTATGTATAAACGCATTAAAATAACCATAAGATGTACTCCAAAAAATTAACAAGACAATCTTTTAGGAAAAGGATTTTTTACTCTCAGTGTTATTCTACCCGAATGTCTCATATCCTCACGTTACTTACACTATTAAAAAAACCCACAATTTATTATCTGAAAATGAATTTTAAACTGACCATCCATGCAGGTAAGGAGCTGGGCTACAATTCTTCGTTCCATGTCTTTTGAAGCAACTTCTCTCTTGGGGGTAATAGCATCAATTTCATCAATAAAAAGGACACAGGGTGCGTTTGACTGGAAATAAAAGTATCACAGAAGACAATCATAAAGACATTCCCCACACTGCAGCATAGTTCAGTCTGTATGTTTTAAAGAATCCTGGAGTCCGCGGGTCGTTCAGCAAACGAGCAGCACTCAAGAAGGCAGTTCCTGGCGTTATCACTTCTGCTTTCATCGGACTTAAGATGCTGCACAGAGGGCGGGGAGAGACTGCACAAAGGCTACCACGCTTCCAACCCTCTCATCCACCCGTGCTTTGTGGTGAGCAAGTCACTGAAATTCTTTCATCAACGAGGCATATCCTCGATGCTACGAGGTACGACCAGTGAGTGAGCACACGCTGAGCCAGAGAACCAGCAGCGGCCGTGAGGACCGCGCTGAGGAAGGGAGGGAGGGGAGTCCCCGGTACGCCGTGTGGACGACGAGCACCCTCCCCGTGCGTGTTCTTCAAGGCGCAGACTGGACAGAGTGGAGACAGGAGGTTCAGACAGAAGCACCAACTGCTGGGAGCAGAGCCACGGCGCCCGGGGGCTGGGGAGGGAAGGCACGGGTCGGTGGCCCGAGAGCATGCGTTCAGGCTGGGGAGATGCTGGGGGTGACAGTCACACAACGCGTGAGTGTCTTACTACAATCACAGAACTGTACTCTTAAAAATGTTTAAAATGGCAAGTTTAACATATTTTACCACAATAAAAACAAACAAAAAGAGAGGAAGATCAGTTAACATGAAAAATTTAAATAAAAATATCGAGAGATGCAATCACCAGCACGCTCATTCCTAGTTCTTCAGTGACACTGATCAAGCTAAGGGTCAGACTCTGAGCCCGGCTAAGGTGTCTCAACACCACGGGGACCACGGCAATTTATAGGGAAGATCTGGCCCATCACTAGCCGGCTCGCTTCCCAATCCTCCCGGTGACGACTCGGGCACGGGAGCAGCGAGGACTGCTACAGACAGCACCCAGGTACGGAGTCAGGTCACAGACAGCAAAGGTCTCGGGGGCGAGGACAACAGTATCTGCCCAGGACCGGAAAAACTCAGTGAGAAAAAGAGTAAGAAAGTAAGTGATGGTCATCAGAATTCAGCCGGAGGAAAGCCTACAGTTCTCAACAAAGAACCACGTGATCCGCTTGGACCGTTTTTGTTCTCTGACCCACACACCCAAGCGTGCTCTGTTCCATCAGGTAATAGGGACTGGTAGAGAGGGGCAGACCCTGTGTTTACTGAGCATCTGCTGTCACTCGCGTTTTAACAGCAGGATTTACAGTTAGGATAAAATCTGATCTGTAATTTCTCTGTTAACAGGATTTTCTTTTCACTGGTTCAATTAGGCAAACAGAAGAGTTTATACTGGCATTTCTATGGCTACTTTTATAATGTGATAATCCTAAAGATGAACAATTTTCACACAACTTACAAGCTATTTGCTAAACTTAATTTGGGGGAAGTAAAAGTGAAAGGAAATACCACCAGGATAATCTATTTTCAACATATACCCAGTGGCTATGACAACCCGGAACTCCTTGCCAATTACAGTTCTGCCTGACAGCAGATTCAACAGATTAGTTTGGCCAACAGTCTGTACCATGCATCTACTTTAAGTATTTAGCCATCGCGAGTTCTCTGTCATAACCACAGGTGACCTGACGACCCGATGTGGGTCGGACTCACCACGGCCTGCTCAAACAGCTCCCTCAGCTTCTGCTCAGACTCCCCAGATACTCCGGACACAATCTCCGTGGCAGCTACCTTCAGAATTGGGAGGTCCAGTTCCTGGATAGAAATACGTGAAAGAATCACCACATTGTCAGAATTTATCTTCCCTACCTGTTCCTCATTCAGTCCCTCTCTCAAAATTTTATGTTTTTTAAATTATTTTTTTAAGATTTTATTTATTTGACAGAGAGAGAGAGAGAGAGAGCACAAACAGAGGTAGTGGAAGGCAGAGGGAGAGGGAGAAGCAGAGCAGGGAGCCCGATGAGGGGCTCAATCACAGGAGCCTGGGATCATGACCTGAGCCGAAGGCAGACACTCAACTGACCACCCGGGGCACCCCTCAAAATTTCATTCTTTAAATGCCCAATTTTCTGAGAAACTTCATCTTTTTGTGTTGGTCTGATGAGAAACATTATTTAAAGATTTACGGTTTTAGGTCTTGATCCCAGGACCCTGAGATCATGACATGAGCCAAAGACAGACACGTCACCGACTGAGCCCCCCAGGCGCCCCGGCCACTTGTTTTTACTTTTACTGAAGGCACTGTGCAACCCCGTTTGTCAACTCTTTGGAGTAAAGGGTCTTGACTCTCCAGAGATAGGCTCCCCCTGCTTAGACTGAGCCAGAACAATTCCAGTTATTTCTCTGCTGGAAAGGATCGGAGGGGTCGTGACACAGTTGTGTCCCACTGGTCCGACTGGCACGTGTCACTGGGCCCCCAGGGAAGGAGCCTGGTATCCTTCAGAAGACAGGTTCCCGAAGTGAAGGAGGGGCAAGTGCCGCTGCCGCCCCCCGCCCCGTGCCCCATCCGTGGCACCCACGGCATCCAGCCTGCTCATTCTACTCCTAACGGTTCTAAAAATCACCATGTCAGCCACGGGAGTCCCACAGAGACACCGCCCGCGTGCTGCACCCCGAGTCCCCCACTCGTGACTGCTGTGACTGCGGTCGTTTGCTTGGGTGATGGCTGCCTCACGCGGCCTCTCCTACGAGACTGGGTTTGCTGCACTCATCCCTGTTTCAACGTCTGCCATGCAGCGGTCACACGACCGTTTACTCAACAAAGGAACCAATGAGGCAAATCCATTAGTTCTCCTGTAAGAACGAGCTCCCGGCACAGAGCACTAACCTATTCGTCACTGGTATAAAACACTATTCTTCAAACTGTAGTCACTCAGACATTGTGCATTTTACCACCCAACACAGTTTCTGAAAAATCTGATAGGACAAAAATAAGATGGCTACCTTTTCATTTTGCCACCTAAGTATGATCACCATTTTAGAAAGGCTATTTTCACACTAAAAAGTACAAGAACATGGGGTGCCTGGCTGACTCAATCAGTGAGTATGTGACTCCTGATCTCGGGGTCATGAGTTTGAGCCCCACGCTGGGTGTAGAGATTATTTAAAAATTAAGAAAAAAAATCTAAAAAAAAAAAAGTATAAGAATATGACTCGAATAGAAATTTTGAGTAAATTTAGTTCTGGGAAAAACAATGCAATCCTTAGTTTTCTCATTTACTGCTTCTGAGAACCACTGGCTTAAAGGGAAAGAGAAGTAACTGAAACAAACTGCGTGCTGCAAGAAGGGTGTTTAGGCCCCATCACCTTGCTTCCCACCCAGCCCCTGCCGTCTAAATAACTGACTGCTCTGAAGCAACAGCATCTCATGAACGGCAGCAGGATGGGTAGAAATGCAGAGGGGCCGGTCCTCCGGAGAATATGCCATGTCTGGTTCAAGCTGACCGAAGAGGAACAAGGACACACGGAACAAAAGCAACCGAAGCAAAGGCACGCGGGCAAACCTCACCCCAGCAACGGCGTGTGCGAGCAACGTCTTCCCGCAGCCTGGCGGCCCGTGAAGGAGGACTCCGCGCGGCGGGGTGGCGCCCAGGTGGTGGTACACCTCGGGGTGACGCATGTGGATGAGCATCTTGCACACCTCCTGGAGGGAACGGACAGGAAAGAAGTCTTCCTCGGCCCAAGAGGAGAAAGAATCCGCGTGGAAGGAAAGTCTATTCTTTTGGCAAGTTTGAAGCCCAGTCTGAAGCCCAGCTCTGGTGCCTAACGGACTCCAGCAGGAACCTCTCCGCACCCCTTCTCCCAGCTGTCGTAACATCTACCTCACAGCCTCGCAGACGCGACTCGTGGTTAACTGGAACAGAGCAGACGCTCAGTAAACAGTAACCGTCACTCACTTCTGCTAAAGCAGTATCACCCACAAAGCACGCATCTTCCGCACACCATGATCCCCATGGTGGAAAAGTGGAAGGTGCTACTCTTCCTTTACCCCTCAGCACCCTGAAGGTACAAGCCAGGGTTGCCCTTCTCCCCTCACCCAGGCTCCTTTCCACCCCCAGTTCCTACCAGAAACAAAGCGGCAATAAGCTCATCTGAGTAAATTCTGCACTCAAACTAACCTTTAACGTCGTATCATTGCCTCCAACATCTTCAAACTTCACCTTGGAGACCTGTAACTCTAGCTCCTTGGCTTTAGCTGGTACACAAAAGAGGAGAAGGAAACATTAGTGATTCAGTAGTAATTCAGAGTTCTATTGAATAATGTCTCAGCAAACCGAGGTCTATGGGGTCACTGAAGGCTTTTCTTATAGACATCACTGCACATGGCAGGTACCCCGAGCACAAGGGCTGGAACGGAGGACGCCGCTCCGGAAGCCCATCCCACCGCTCCCCCCGCCCCGCCGCCCCAGCCCCCAGGACTCGCAGCTCACCTTTCTGCTGCAGGACAGCTTCTATTTCTCCATCTGCTTCCTGAAGGTCTTTCTTCCTTTTGCTTCCTTTGCTCTTCAGCCGGACTTTCCTTTTTTCACTACACTCCAGAAGAGAAGCATCTTTGGGATCCTGGAAAGAAAAGAAATCTCAACATGCCTTGCTTGACATCACAATACCAGTGATGTTTCCTTCAACACGGGCATGACTGAAAATAAAGCATTCCCGGCCGGGCACTGGCACCTATGCCCAACCTCCGTGCTCAGGCATGGTCTCTGTTGCGGATCGGCCTTCTTTTCTGCAGCTGAAAGCTCAGTTTCTATCTCGCACGTGAAAACTTCCTTTCCAGACTCCTCCAGTTAGAATTAACCTCTTACTCACACTCCGAGAACACTGAATTTGCAAGTGCAGGATAGCCTGCCATGATCTGCCTTGTATGTGAGCACTTCTGTGTCTTTCACGGAACTGTGAGCTTCTAGAGATGAAACACTAATGTTCATCTTGTACTTCTCACCGAGCCTTTCACCAGTGGGTCTTCATGTGATGTCTGATGAATCACTAAATTAAACAGGACTACAGAGCTGCTTTGAAAGCCATAAAAAAGTATGATTCAACGTAAGAGTCAAGCTGTTTCCTCAGCCTTTGCAATAATGTTCTCTAAAAACAGATGATTAGGGCACCTGGGTGGCTCAGTCGTTAAGCATCTGCCTTTGGCTCAGGTCATGATCCCAGGGTCCTGAGATCGAGTCCCACAACAGGCTCCCTGCTCGGCGGGAAGCCCGCTGCTCCCCCTGCTTGTGCACTCTCTCTCTAATAAATGGATAAAATCTTTGGAAAAATAAAAATTAAAAAAAAAAAATTCAGTCCCTCATTTACACTAACCACATTTTGAATGTTCAAGAGCCACACTAACTGCATTTTGAATGTTCAAGAGCCACACGTGGCTAGCACTTACCACGCTGGACAGTGAGCCCCAGGGGCGTCCTCAGGGACTATCGTGGGGCAGATTACTGTGAATCCTCTCATTCTCTCGGGCGTTAAAAACTAGTTAAGGTTGGTGCCCAGTGTGTTCACTTTGTGGTAATTCATCCAGCTTTACTTTTATGTATGGTACAGTTCAACTTAGGTTAAAAAAAGGGTGTCTACTAATTCTGTACATTTTTGTGGTGTACCCATTTGTGCAGGCCCCCTCAAAGCATTACCCTAAGCTCAAAATGAGCCATACGCTGTTTCCGCGCTAACTTCCCTTCCTCCGACAACGACCAACCTTCTGTAACACATGCCCAAGGTACCTGTTCTTTAACTTGCACTGGTAAATGCACCTTGGAAGGCTCATCAGGCACTAATTCAACAAACTGACAACTACATGTCAGATGCATTTTATTTCTTTTTATTATTTTTAAGATTTTATTTGTTTTAAAGAGCACACACATGCATGCACAAGTGGGGGCAGAGGGAGAGAATCTCAAGCAGGCTCCACGCCCAGTGCAGAGCCCTATGCTGGGCTCGATCCCAGGACCCTGAGATCATGACCCAAGCCAAAGTCAAGATTCAGACTTTCAACCAACTGAGCCACCCAGATGCCCCGTTAGCTGCATATTAGCCAGGGAGACATTATTAAACAAACCAAAGGTCCTGTTCCCCTGAAGTGGACATTCTAGTGGAGAAAGTCAAAGAAAAAACCCAACTAAACAATTACACAGCAAGTTCTAAGTGGTCCTAAGTGCCTGACAAAAAGGAGATGAAGCAAACGGTATCCAATGACATGGTATTTTACACATCAGGAAAGGACGCTGCCAAGATTCCAGGGAAACAAGATGTGAGTCACAGGAATCTGGGGACAGTTCCAGACAGAAGCACAAGTGCACAGGCCCAGGTGAGCGTGCGTGGCGTGTTCTAGAAACAACCCAAGGCCATGGAGGCCGAGGAGATGACTGAAGAGCCAGCAGGGCAGCTGCGCGCACAAGGCTTTGCTGGCCACTATAAGGCCTTTTTTTTTAAAGATTTTATTTATTTATTTGACAGAGAGCTAGACAGAAGAGCACAAGCAGAGGGAGTGGCAGAGGGAGAGGGAGAAGCAGGCTCTGCACTGAGCAGGGAACCCGATGCGGGACTCGATCCCAGGACCCTGAGATCATGACCTGAGCCGAAGGCAGACGCTTAACCATCTGAGCCACCCAGGTGCCCCATAAGGCCTTTGATTTTAGACTGAACGAAGCCATTTCTAATACATGAATGAGAACAATCTGACTTGTAAAAACAACATCTATGGGGCGCCTCGGTGGCTCAGTCTGTGAAGCGTCTGCCTTCAGCTCAGGTCATGATGCCAGGGGCCTGGGATCCAGGCCCGCACTGGGCTCCCTGCTAAGCGGAGAGCCTGCTTCTCCCTCTCCCTCTGTTCTCTCCCTCTCTCTCTCAAATAAATCAAATCTTAAAAAACAAACAAACAAACCAAAAAACGACATTTGTGTGTGGAGAATAAAGTGAGGGGAGATTACTTAAGTAGTTAAGGCTTGGACTTGGACAGAAACGGTGGCAGTAACAGGACATGCCCACGTTCTCTGTGTGCTTCCAAATCCCCACGCCCTTCATGAAACACAAGAGTCTGCTGATGCTACATTCAGGAAAGGGGGTAATGGGCTCCAACTACTTAGGGCTAAATTCCACAACAAAAATACCTCTATCTCAGATCCTAGCTTCTTGTGATTACTCTTCTCATCTGTCACGTCCATCTTTCCACCAGTTCTGTCGATAAACCACCCTCCCTCAGAACCTCTGGCTGGGGTCTTCAAGGGGATGGAGCGTGTTCCGGAAGGTGTCCACGGGCTCGAGCCAGTGGTTTCTCTGGGCTCCATCTCGGGAGTCCTTGAAACAGATTCAGGATGTCCTTTCCGATATAAGGAGAGCAGGGAGCTGTTCATGTGATTTGCTGCCTGGCAGAAACACGACATCAGCATGAATTCCTCCCAGGTCCTTGTGGAAAGCTGGTTACCAGTACACTGCACTCCCCACAGCTTCTCTCATAGCATTTTAGCCGGAAAACACCGGGGTCCACAATAAGACGCTTCAAACATTTACTGTTCATAAACAATGTCCCCCCCTTCACCTCAAGTTAATGCACCAATTCATACATGGAAGTTAAATAAAACCAAGTAAGTAAGCTCGCTTTTAAAAAGTACAAAAGAATCAGGTATAAAAATGAGCTGGCTGTCAAGGAGAGTCACTACTAGCCCATCAAGTCAATACTGGATCAGAATAACTCGTTATCGTCCTGACTTTGTTAATAAATTAAAAAACTGAATTACCGTTGGGGAAAAAATAGTAAGCTACAAATCATCTAGCAGGGATGCCTGGGTGGCTCAGTTGGTTAAGCGACTGCCTTGGGCTCAGGTCATGATCGTGGAGTCCCAGGATTGAGTCCCACATCAGGCTCCCTGCTCAGCCTCCTCTGACCCTCCCCCCTCTCGTGCTCTCTTTCTCTCTCATCCTCTCTCTCTCAAATAAAATCTTTAAAAGAAAAATCATCTAGTATACTATTTCTACATTTCCCTTTAATTGAAACCTACTTCTTGGCAATGCCAGCCCTTTGGTAGAAAATGTATCCTTTTCTCAATTTTTACTGTTAATTCCCCTTTCTCTTCCCATGTGCCCTTATTTCTGGCCACTCTCTTCCCCTTTTTCCCTATGAAACAGGCTATAAACACAAATACTGAAAAGATAGCCATCCGGAGATTTCTTCAACACTATACACAGAAGTATTTTAATTATTTATTGATGGAGATGTTCAAAGTCTCTGATTCTATTCCACACTGATTTTTTTAAGGAGGGTTCATAATAATTAAAAAAAAAAGAAAATCAAAGTGGGTCCATTAAATGTCTGGCTTACCTGTGGATCTGGGTAGTCTTCCATATTTGAATCATCATCTGAATAGCTTTCAGTAAACCTCAGTAAGAAGAGGGAAAGAAACATTTTAAAGGCTTTTCTCCCACATTCTAAAAAATTACTACCCTAAACAAAAAATATACTAAGGCAAAATATTATGGTGGTTAAGGGTCCAGGCTCTGGAGTTAAAAGAAATCTGGATTCAAAATACAACACTGCTGGTTTCTAGCTTCTACTTAATCTCTGTGAGGATCAGCTTCCGTATCTATAAAGAGTAAGAATAAGTAATGTCCACCCTCACTGGGTTATTAGAGGATTCAAGAGAAGCTCCCCAAGTCCTTAGAGTACATAATAAATGCTTAATAAACTGTGGTTATCTTAATCCTAGCAATAAATAAAAGTGAAATGCAAATTCCTATCAGACCCAAGGGTCTCATTAGGAATATCAGATGCCCAAAAAAAGGAAATATTCCAGCAAGCCATAATTAAGTAATTGTGTAACAAATTCACAAATTCCACATGACCCAGCCACGTGACCAGGTACAGTTTTCCCAAGTCTGTCCATGAGAAATGAAGGTACAAAGAGGTTTTCATATCATACAGCGAGGAACAGGCATAAATCCTAATAACTACAAACTGAGAATGCAGTCTCAGTTCATCATAACCCAGAGTTGATATTGAATAGCTTCAAGTAACTACAGGACCCTGCTACTATTTAATAAAATGTCTTTAGAAAATAATTAAATAAGAAAAGGACTCTTCCTAAGTAAAAAGGTTTACATAAATGCTATGACCCACCTTCGTAATTAAGACATGAATTCTTTTGTTTTTCATTAAATTCTATTAACATAAGTTTGGGTTCATTTTTTTTTTTTTTAAGATTTTTATTTATTTATTTAACAGAAATAGAGAGCACAAGCAAGCAGAGCGGCAGGCAGAGGGAGAGGGAGCAGGCTCTCCCCTGAGCAGGGAGCCCGATGCAGGGCTCGATCGATCCCAGGACCCTGGGATCATGACCTAAGCTGAAGGCAGCCGCTTAACCGATTGAGCCACCCAGGCACCACAGTTTGGGTATTTCTAATCAATGTAAAGAAGGTGGATTATTGGGGCGCCTGGGTGGCTCAGTTGGTTAAGCGACTGCCTTCGGCTCAGGTCATGATCCTGGAGTCCTGGGATCGAGCCCCGCATCGGGCTCCCTGCTCGGCAGGGAGTCTGCTTCTCCCTCTGACCCTCCTCCCTCTCATGCTCTCTGTCTCTCATTCTCTGTCTCAGATAAATAAATAAAATCTTTAAAAAAAAAAAAAAAAGAAGGTGGATTATTCAACTATTTGGGGAAAAACCCATTCTGCCCTATGAGTCACACCCTACAAAGTTAATTACAAATGGATTAAAGAGTTAAATGTAATGCTATAAATAAACAAAGAAAAAGTACAGGCAATAATCCCATATACTCCAGTGATAGGTCTTTCTAAGCACATCCGCATCAACCATAAAAGAAATGACTGACAAATCTGACTAGGTACAGATGCAGAACTTCTCTAATCAAAAGACACTTTAAGGGGCGCCTGGGTGGCTCAGTCAGTGAAGCGTCTGCCTTCAGCTCAGGTCATGATCCCAGGGTCCTGGGATGGAGCCCCGCATCGGGCTCCCTGCTCAGCTTCTCCCTCTCCCACTCCCCCTGCTTGTGTCCCCTCTCTCGCTGTGTGTCTCTCTCTCAAAAAAAAAAAAAAAGACACTTTAAACAACAATAAAAGGCAAATGGCAAAATGGAACAGTCTATAATACATATAAAAGGAGGTGCTATTAGAAATAAGTCAGCGAGTGGCGCCTGGGTGGCTCAGTTGTTAAGCGTCTGCCTTCAGCTCAGGTCATGATCCCAGGGTCCTGGGATCGAGCCCCATGTCAGGCTCCCAACTCAGCGGGGAGTCTGCTTCTCCCTGCTCCCCTTGCTTGTGTTCCCTCTCTCCCTGCCTCTCTCTGTCAAATAAATAAATCTTTAAAAAAAAAAAAAAAGAAAGAAGTCAGAGAAAGACATGTATCATATGACCTCACTGATATGAGGAATTCTTAATCTCAGGAAACAAACTGAGGGTTGCTGGAGTGGGGGGTGGGGTGGGAGGGATGGGGTGACTGGGTGATAGACACTGGGGAGGGTATGTGCTCTGGTAAGCGCTGTGAATTGTGCAAGACTGTTGAATCTCAGATCTGTACCTCTGAAACAAATAATGCAATATATGTTAAGAAAAAAAAAAAAAAGAAGGTAGCAGGAGGGGAAGAATGAAGGGGGGGAATCGGAGGGGTAGACGAACCATGAGAGACAATGGACTCTGAAAAACAAACTGAGGTTTCTAGAGGGGACGGGGGTGGGAGGATGGGTTAGCCTGGTGATGGGTATTGAGGAGGGCACGTTCTGCATGGAACACTGGGTGTTATGCACAAACAATGAATCATGGAACACTACATCTAAAACTAATGATGTAATGTATGGGGATTAACATAACAATAAAAAAATTTTTAGGGGCACTTGGGTGGCTCAGATGGTTAAGAGTCTGCCTTCGGCTCAGGTCATGATCCCAGGGTGCTGGGATCGAGTCCCACATCGGGCTCCCTGCTCCTTGGGAGCCTGCTTCTCCCTCTGCTTCTCTCTCTCTCTCTCATGAATAAATAAATAAAATCTTTAAAAAAAAAAAAAAAATTTTTTTTTTTAAATCTTTCTCTGGGGGCCCCTGGGTGGCTCAGTTGGTTAAGCGACTGCCTTCGGCTCAGGTCGTGATCTCAGGGTCCTGGGATCAAGCCCCACATCAAGCTCCCTGCTCGGCGGGAAGCCTGCTTCTCTCTTTCCCACTCCCCCTGCTTGTGTTCCCTCTCTCGCTGTCTCTCTCTCTGTCAAATAAATAAATAAAATCCTTTAAAAAAAAAAATCTTTCTCTGATAATCTAAAAAAAATAAATAAATAAAAGGAGGTGCTATTTTATACAAAGGAATCTGACAACTAATATGGAAAATTCAAATACCTCTCAAAGAAAAGACAAAACCCATAAGCAACTAACCGAGGAAACATGAAACAGTTAAATATTTAACCTCACTAGTTATCAAAAAACTACAAATAAAAACATATCAAGGGGCGCCTGGGTGGCTCAGCTGGTTAAGTGCCTGCCTTGGGCTCAGGTCATGATCCTGGAGTCCCAGGACCGAGTCCCGCCATTGGGCTCCCTGCTCAGCAGGTAGTCTGTTTCTCCCTCTGACCCTCCTCCCTCTAATGCTCTATCATTCTCTCCCTCTCTCAATAACTAAATAAAAATCTTTTTAAAAAAAATCCATTTTTGCCCATGAAACTGGCAAAGATTAAAGAATAGTACTACCAGGACCTCAAGGGTGCAGAGAAATGAACTCTTTATACAAAGCTGCTGGGAGTATGAAACCAGGCAACTTTGTTTGGAGGACAACTCAAAATGTACCAGAAATCTCAAAAATAGTATCTTTAACCCCAGAAACACCACTTCAAGAATTTAACATTAAAAAAACAAAGAAATGTATAAAAACATACATGTGTGCTAAAGGATTATTTACTGCACATATGATAGTGCAAAACTGGAAACAACCAAATGTCCACGAATACAAAACTAGTTAAGAAAATGATGGTAGGGGCACCTGGGTGGCTCAGTCATTAAGCATCTGCCTTCGGCTCAGGTCATGATCCCAAGGTCCTGGGATCGAGCCCCACATCGGGCTCCCTGCTCGGTGGGAGGCCTGCTTCTCCCTCTCCTACTCTCCCTGCTTGTGTTCCCTTTCTCGCTGTCTCTCTCTCTCTGTCAAAATAAGTAAATAAAATCTTTAGAAAAAGAAAAAAAGAAAATGATGGTAAATCCAAATGAGAAGGCAGCAAAGTGAAAAGGAGCTACCAACACAGATCCTGTAGACATTAAAAGGAAAATGAGAGGACATCTTGAAAACTTTATGCCAACAAATTCCACACCTTAGCTGAAATGGACATGTTCCTTTAGAAGTACAATTTACCAACACCGATAAAAGAAGAAAAAGAAAATAGGAAGAGCCCTAGATCTAGCAAAATTGACTGTTATCCAAATCCTCTCCAAAAAGAAGCCTCTAGGCAAAGATGAATTCTAGGTGAATTCTAACAAACTATTTAAGAAAGGTAACAGTAACATTACATTAACTTTTCCGTCAAATAGAGACAAAAAACAATTTGCAAACTAATTATTATGAAGCCAGTATAACCCTAATACCAAAACCTGAACAAGATCCTGCAAAAAAGAAAAAAATTCAGATCAATATGAATACAGACATAACCATGTACAAAAAAAGATCAGCAAACAAGATTTTACAGTATCTAAGAAGGATAAGATAATACATCAGGACCAAGTAGGGTGTATCCCAGGATGCAAGACTGGCTTAACACTCAAAAAATCAACGTAATTCACCAAATTAATAGAACAAAGGGAAAAAACCGTAACAAAATCTTTCATTAAGTGCATAAGCATTTGACGAATGTAATACCCATTCATGAAAAAAACCCTCAATATTATTTCTTAAACGACAAAATTAGCTGATGATTCTTTTTTACATATCCGGCATTGTATCAGGTCAGAGAAAAACAAAGATAACAAGACGGGTCTTTTGCAGATACATACATGTAACAATCTCAACACCATATGACAAGCATCATAACAAACATCTGTAACCAGGGGTTAAGGAAACATGCAGAAAGGCATCTAAGAAAACCCAACAGGGGCCCCTGGGTGGCTCAGTAGTCAAGCGTCTGCCTTCGGCTCAAGTCATGATCCCAGGGTCCTGAGATCGAGCCCCACATCGGGATCCCTGCTCAGCAGGAAGCCTGCTTCTCCCTCTCCCACTCCCCTACTTGTGTTCCCTCTCTCGCTGTGTCTCTGTCAAATAAATAAATAAAATCTTTAAAGAAAAGAAAAAAAAGAAAGCCCAACAAAGGCACTGACGTGGCCTCTTGAAGGCTGGGTGGGAGTTCATGGCAGGGAAATGAACATTCCAGCTACAGAGAGCCACTCATACAAAAGCACAAAAATGTGTCTTTAGGCAACTGTGAGCATTCAGTAGGCCTGAAGCAAAGATCTGGAGACGTTAGGTAAGTATTACACGCGGCCTGATGGTGATGAAGAGCCACTGAAAATTTTACAAATAGAAATGTAATGTGGGGCGCCTGGGTGGCTCAGTCGTTAAGCGTCTGCCTTCGGCTCAGGTCATGGTCCCAGGGTCCTGGGATCAAGTCCCACATCGGGCTCCCTGCTCGGCGGGAAGCCTGCTTCTCGCTCTCCCACTCTCCCTGCTGTGTTCCTGCTCTCGCTATCTCTCTCTCTGTCGAATAAATAAATAAAATCTTTGAAAAAAAAAAAAAGAAATGTAATGTGATTGCGTCCATGGTTAACAAAAACACCCCCTTGGGGCGCCTGGGTGGCTCAATTGTTGGGCATCTGCCTTCGGCTTGGGTCATGATCCCAGGGTCCTGGGATCGAGCCCCGCACAGGGCTCCCTGCTCGGCAGGAAGCCTGCTTCTCCCTCTCCCACTCCCCGCTTGTGTTCCCTCTCTCGCTGTGTCTCTGTCAAATAAATATATAAAACCTTAAAAAAAAAAAAAGAAAAACACCCCCTTTTCTGTAATCCTTACTCATTATCCTCTTCACCTTGTCTTGCTCTTTTTGCCAGATGTTCATCTTCTAATTCTGTTAGATCCTTAAGTTCTTTCTCACTAGTAATTATGTTAAATACTGAAACAAAAAGAAAAATGTTATGAGCTAAATAAAACAACTCTTTAACTTCATGAATAATTCAGCTCTAACACTAAAAGACTCACCTTTTTCTACCTGAATCCTAAAAGCATTTCTTTTTCTTCGACCATAGTCTACACTGAAAAACATAACAAGAATCTCAGTACAGTGGTCTCCACCAACATTTTACCATTAAACTCAATCTAAATTGATCACATTAATTTGCACGAGTACGTAAGTATGTCACTGTATTCACTCTGCCCATAAACTTACTTTCTTTTTTTTTTTTTTAAAGATTTTATTTATTTATTCATAAGAGACAGAGAGAGAGAAAGGGAGAGGGAGAAGCAGGCTCCCCACTAAGCAGGGAGCCCAATGTGGGACTCAATCCCAGGACCCTGGGATCATGACCCGAGCCGAAGGCAGACGCCCAACCATCTGAGCCACCCAGGTGCCCCATAAACTTATTTTCAAGCAACTTCTGAGTTTACATTTTCAGTACTGTAAATGTTTTTTTTTTTTTTAATTTTTATTTATTTATTTATTTTTTAAAGATTTTATTTATTTATCTGACACAGAGAGACAGCGAGAGCAGGAACACAAGCAGGGGGAATGGGAGAGGGAGAAGCAGGCTTCCTGCAGAGCAGGGAGCCCAATGTGGGACTCGATCCCAGGACCCTGTGATCATGACCTGAGCCAAAGGCAGACGCTTAACGACTGAGCCACCCAGGCGCCCCTGTAAATGTTTTTTTTAAAATATTTTATTTATTTATTTGAGAGAGAAAGGGAGGAGAGAGAGAGAGCATGAGCACGGGGGAGGGGCAGAGGGAGAAGAAGAAGCAGACTCCCTGCAGAGCAGGGAGCCTGATGCGGAGCTCGATCCTAGGACCCTGCGATCATGACCTGAGCGGAAGGCAGATGCTTAACGACTGAGCCACCCAGGGACCCCGTAAATTTTTCTTGATTAGAGATGGGGTTACAGCATCAGAAACACCGGCAGCTTGTACTGGAAGAGACAGGAAGGATGAAGTGAAGGAATGCTGCCACAGTTCTGGGATTCTACAGGATGGGCCATCAGCTGTGGACAGGCATGACCCTTCAAGGAAAGGGATGAGTGAGGTGGGAGGGCTGCTGCCACCACCCTGGGCGCAGGGGGCCCAGGTCCAGGGAGTGGCACTGTCTCCTTGGATCCAAAGGGCAGGGTGGCCATCCTAGGGGGCCCACAGGACAGAGCACTGAAGCAAAGTAATCCAATACAACTGGTGTTTCTATAAGAGTAAGAGGGGTGCCTGGATGGCTCAGTTGGTGGAGCACGCGACTCTTATTTCAGGGCTGTGAATCTGAGCCCCACATTGGGTGTACATTACTTAAAAATAAAATCTTAAAAAAACATGAATAAGAGATTAGGATACAGACGCACGGAGGAAAGACCACGTGAGGACACAGGGAGAAGACAGCCACCCGCAAGCCAAGGAGAGACCTCAGGAGAACCCAACCCTGCCAGTGCCTTGATCGATCACTGACTTCCTGCCTCCACAACTGGGAAGCCTTAAACTTTTGTTGTTTAAGCTCCCCCGCCTCTGGTACTTTTTTATGGCAGTCCTAGCGAACTAGTATACGAAGAAAAAACAGAGACTCTAAAATACACAAAGTGGTGATAATTCATGGAGTGAGGTATCAGGAAAGGTGGTGTTAGAGACACAAGAGAAAAACTAAATCTGTAGGGCCTGGAGACATTTCGAGGTAGCCAGAAAGCTCAGGGAGATCATGCCTGATGGTTTTAAATTCTTTAATGAGACAGGAAAAGAGGCCATACTCCTGACCAGACTGTAAAGTACTGAAAGGGAAGCAGCCATTCCCCTTAGTAACAAGGACAGTGCCTTGCATATAACAGGTAATTGATAAGTCTTCAGTAAACTGAATTCTAAACTTATGGACTGATGAATGAATGTCAGCAGCAATTAATATCAATTGGAAATTTGGGCAGGATGGAGACTAAAAATAAAGGCAAGAATCTAGAGATTACATCTCTTTACCTGTACATTCTTTGTAAATCAGATGCTAAGACTCCAATGTCCACGTATTTGCCACATTTGTTGCTGGTGAGGTACTAAAACAAAAAACATGACAAACATTCAACACTCAGTGACGTGATTTTAATCAGAGATTGAGCTATTCAAACATGTTATGGTTTAACATAAACATTATTAAGTATATCAGAAATTAAAAAAAATCACTACATAATTATCAAGCCTGGAATCAGAGAATTTAATTAACATTATTAATCACTATGACAGCACAGTAACAATAATGAGAGTAACTACAGGTTAGTAAGTGAGGGCTTATTATATCCTAAATTCCCAAATACCCCACAACAAAGCACTAAGCTCACAAGGGCATCAAGGGCTATTTACATCTGAGGGAGCATTATAATATTTGCCACCTGTCCATCACTGCAGGAACTTCTAGCCTGAGACAATTCATGGTTTCCATATTAAATCCCTCTTGATGATGTCAGATCTTTGCAAAACTGGGTTTTCAGCAGTTGCTGTTAAGTAAATCCCTTAAAAAATTTAATATGGAACAGGAAATGAGAGTGTCAGGGTTAATCTGACCCAACGGGCACACAAACCCCATTCGTATGTGTGATTATTTAAGAATGAAACCAGGGCGCCTGGGTGGCTCAGTTGGTTAAGCGACTGCCTTCGGCTCAGGTCATGGTCCCAGGGTCCTGGGATCGAGTCCCGCATCAGGCTCCCTGCTCGGCGGGGAGTCTGCTTCTCCCTCTGACCCTCCCGACCTTCCCCCTCTCATGATCTCACTCTGTCTCTCTTTCTCAAATAAATAAATAAAATCTTTAAAAAAAAAAAAAAAGAGTGAAACCAACTATATTAATTTTCCTTCAATTTTTATATATCATTTTTCCAAAAAGCTACTAAGTTATTTGGATTAAATAATCAGGAAGCAGCTTGAACCTAACTACTTAATAAACAGACCCAGTAGGTACTCCTTGGCCTGGAGGCACCATGAAACGCTCCCAAGAAACTGAGGGCTCTGTGCACCTGCTGACGGGTCTCTGACACGTTCTTCTAGCAGCACACACAGTCCCACGAGGGATGTCGGTTTCCCCCACCTATCAAAGAGACTTTAAAAGGCTACTTACTTACTTACTTGGCAGCACATAAATTATAGGGCCAGATTTCAAACTCGGAATGTCAGCAGCAACTTCCATGTTTCAAGGCTTGCTGGTCATCCAGTCAAGGCATGCCTGACTTCAGACAGCAATTTCTTCTCAAGAGTCCCTAACACAGGATAATGGTCTCAGCATAAATGCCCCCAGTGCCAAGAGACCAGGTATCCAAAGCAGACTGTTCTGGCGAATCTTCCCCTTCTCTGGATTCCTAGAGCATGCTGTCATTTACTACAGTTAATTCTGAATTAGACATATTTGTGTACATCTCATATCCGCTACAAGTGGAACAGTTCCTTGATGGCAGCAGAAATACAACCACTTTAATCTGCTACATTTGGGGGTGGTCTGTTATGCAGCAATAAATAACTGATATGCTAGTTAAAAGGAGACAAATGTACTACTTGTGGGAAAAGCCCTAAAATATACCAATAAGTGAAAAAAACAAGCAATAGAATAGATGCAGATGAGGCTTCTTGTGTGTATATATACATATATATATATATCTAACTGCATACATGCATACAAAATTTTAAGGTAAAATAGAAACTCGGCGTGGTTACTCCTACAGAAATGAAGATGAAGGAATTCTTTCTTTTCTTTTATGCCCTTCTGTCCGTTCCATTATCGTTTTCATAATTAGCCAAAGCAAACGCAATAGAGAAAAACGGATAATGTCAAATGGTGAAGAGCTGCAAAGAGCCCCTGGATTCAGCCCTTAGGAATCACTACTGAGGCACCTGTTGAGTGAAGTAAAGGAGCCAGTGGTGGGACTATCCAGAGTCAGCTGTGGGCTAGGGAGCAAAGGTCCTGTGCTTGGCCTGCCTGAGGTCAGTGTGGTGAAAGCAAGCGGGACAGCAGAAGGAAACAGGAGGGGCGCCTGGGTGGCTCAGTCGGTTAAGGGTCTGCCTTCAGCTCAGGTCATGATCTCAGGGTCCTGGGATCGAGTCCCTGCATCGGGCTCCCTGCTCAGTGGGGAGGCTGCCTCTGTCTCTCCTGCCCCTTGCCCTGCTTATTCTCTCTCTCTCACTTTCAAAAAAATAAAATCTTAAAAAAAAAAAAAAAAAAAAGGAAGGAAACAGGACGAAAAAGTAGACAGGGGCCAGACTATGTCGGACTCTTTATGATGGGTTTTTCTCTAGATATTCTTTGACTCCACCAAAGGGGTTTTCTGAGCAGGGCCCTGCCAAGCTCCCTTTAAAAGAACCTCCCTGGCTGCCCTGGGAAGAACAGACCTTAGGTAGAACTAGAAGCAAAGAGATCAAAGTGGTTTGGGCTATGATGGTTGGAGGCACAGTCAGAAAGGAGTGGCTGGGTTTGGAGTATATTTTGACGGTAAAGCCAGATAAATTGCTGATTAATTGGTTACAGAAAGCGAAACAAAGGAGTAGTAATGGTTGTTAAGGTTTTTGGCTCTGACAACTGGATGGATGGTAGTGTCATTTAACCAAACAAAGAACACCGAGAAAGGACAGGTTTGGAGGAGAGTATCAAAATATTCAGTATGGACATGTTGTGGGAGATACCCATCAGATACCCAAGAGGAAATGTCAAGTAGGCACCTGGATATTCAAGATGAAATCCACACTGGATACATGAGTCTTGGAATATATAGACAGTATTTAACGTGAATATATAGGGACACCTGAGTGGCTCAGATGGTTAAGTGTCTGCTCAGTTGGTTAAGCGTCTGCCTTTGGCTCAGGTCATGATCCCAGGGTCCTGCTCAGTGGAGACTCTGCTTGTCCCTCTCCCTCTGCCCCCCCCAACTCATGCTCTCTTTCTCAAATAAAGTCTTTAAAAAATAAAAATAAAAAATAAAGTGAATATATATTTTCTTTTTTTTTTTTTAAGATTTTATTTATTCATTTGAGAGAGAGAGAATGAGAGAGAGCACATGAGAAGGGGGAGGGTCAGAGGGCGAAGCGGACTCCCCGCCGAGCAGGGAGCCCGATGCGGGACTCGGTCCAGGGACTCCGGTATCATGACCTGAGCCGAAGGCAGCCGCCCAACCAACTGAGCCACCCAGGCGCCCCTAAGTGAATATATACTTTCACTGAATTTATGTTTATATAGTCACAAATATATATTGAATTTTATATTTATAGTAACTTTAGTGACTGTATAGATAGCATATAGCGTTTAAAGGCTTTACACTGGACAAGATCACCTAGGAAGCAGGTAAGAGGAGTATGAGGATCGAGGGACAGCACAGGAATTCAAGGCACTTCCAACACTTCCTTAGGGTTTGGCAGGGAGAGACCCATCCGAAAAGGAGACTACAGCACTGGCAAAGTAAAAGAAAAAGAGAAAATATAGCTCCCAGAGTGCAGCGAAGAGAAATCTCTTCCTCCTCCTAAGACTGCTTGCAGACTGTGCCACTGCAAGACATCTATCACACACTGCTTTCTACAGATGGGTATAAAAATGAAAAACCCTCGGGCAAAAGCCTATTACGAGGTCAGATCCACGCCAAGCTCCCGCCCCTCTCCCGACTCCTTCGGAGCCGCATCCGCCCGGGCGCCGGCTCTTCTCAGGCCGCACCCGCCCCCCTTCCGGCTCCTTCGGGGCTGCACCCGCCCCCCTCCCGGCTCCTCCGGGGCCGCACCGCCCCTGTCCCATCTCCTCAGGCGCTGCACCTGCCTGGACCCCGGCTCCGGGCAGCCCCGCCACGGCAGAAGGGCGGCCCGCGCACCGCCCAGGACCCGGGCCGCGGCGGGCGGCTGGTTCACGCTGGCCTGGGAGCCGCCGAGAAAGGGCCGCGTACAATATCCACCTGCACAACCCGCTGCTTCAGCCTGTTGTCCACGAAGGCCGCGGGTCTGGGCTTCATCCCGCGCGTCAGGTCGGCCGCAGCCTCGCCGCTGGCTCCACGGGGGCTGGGTCCTCGCAGGGCTGCCCGCGGCGATCGCCGGGCCGGCCGCCCCGCCTGCGCCCGCCCGCCCGCGGTCCGCGCCGTGCCCCGGCGCTGTCCCACCGCGAGTGAGGAAAACGCCCCCGAGAACAACGACACGTGCCAGCACCAGGGACTTCCTGGGAGTCTTACTTTGCAGGCTTGTCCAGTGGGCCCTGGATGACAGGACCCCTTTTGAACACGCTCAACTTTATTGTTCCTCGCTGTGCGGACACGCGTGCGCGCGCCGGCTGGCTGCGAGGACCTTCCCGGGGGCGCCGCTCCGCCTGGGTTCCTGGGTCGGGTTCCACCCACACCCTGCTCCATGCAACACTAGTCTCGTCCGAATCTTAACGAACCCCCAACCTAGAGACGCCTGGGACGATAAAGTCGGGGAAAAACTCGGCGCCACCCAGCTCGGCAGGGAGGCCCCACCTGGGCGCCGGGTTCGGCCGGCAGGTGCGCGCAGGTGACCCCGGCGTCTGCCGCGTTGGGAAAGCTGGTCATCTTGCGCGATTTTCCGCCGCTCGTTTGTCGAGCACGTCCAGGGCAGGATTACAGCTAGACCTAGAAGCTGCCCAGGATTTTGGTAAACGTCCGTACTTGCAAGTGAGGTTTTATTATGCAGTTGAGAAGACACAAAGGGACAGTTAACGTTAACACACACCCAGAGTTGCCGGCTTCCGTTTCTGTGTACGTTCTTGGTTCCTCGCGTTTTCAAAATTCCCATTTGAGGTTTTATTTGGCTTATGACAAGGGTGTTTATTAAGGTTGGGGGGGCGGAGAAGGTGGATTTAGAAGCTGTGAGATGTTAGCACATAACCGTCTTAACTCAGGATGATGAGGGAGCAGAAGGCTGGCTGAGCACAAAGCGCAAGCGGACACCCTGCAAACTCCTCCTCCCTCCCCCCCCCAGGGTGGGACAAGTGTGACATTCCTCCAGGAAACTCCCAACTGTCTTCTTGTTAATGCCTTGCCAGAGGAAAAAACAACCTTAACTTGACAATGGCAAGGCCTCGGGTATCCTGTGAGTCTTTAACATATGAAAATCCTTTTGAAACCTCCCTTTTTCTTACTTACCTCCCCCAACTCCCAAGTATATAATCGGCCACCCCTTACAACCCTGGGGCAGCAGCTCTTTCTGCCCACGGGTCCTGTTCCTGTGCTTTAATAAAATCACCTTTTTAGGGGCACCTGGGTGGCTCAGCCAGTTAAGCGGCTGCCTTCAGCTCAGGTCATGATCCCAGGGTCCTGAAATCGAGCCCCACATCCAGCTCCCTGATCAGCAGAGAGTCTGCTTCTCCTCCCTCTGCCTGCCACTCTGCCTACTTATGCTCTCTATCTCTGTCAAATAAATAAAATCTTAAAAAAAAAAAAAATCACCTTTTTACACCCAAGAAGTCTCAAGAATTCATTCTTGGCCGTTGGCTCTGGACCTCACCTCGCCAAAGCTCACCTATATTCCAAAACCACATCAGGGATACCACAGGCTTGTTTTTCCCTCAGAGTCCAGATCACATCACTGCCCTTTTCAATGGTTCTTATCCGTACACTGAATATAGATTCTCACTGTGATATTCAAAACTTGGGTTAACTTGGCTCCAGCTTCCTCTCCTACTTCTTCACTGCACGTATTGGGTCAGTCCTGAAAGGCTGCTATGTCGCGGACACTGGTTCCGCCGGGAAGAAACAAAATTCCTGCTTCCAGGAAGCATCCAGCTCTACCGGAAAGTAGTACTGAAACATAGCACTTGGCTTTCACTGACATTTCCTCTTGTCTACAATGCCCTTCCTGGCCAGTCTGTGGCTTCTCTCCCATTTGGCCTTTCCCGATATTTCCCTTTGTTAAAATCTCCACCCATTGAACGAATATTCAACACAGATTTATTGAATGCATACCTGTTTCAGACCCTGCCCTGTCCTGAGTCTTGTGGGGAAGAGTGAAAGAATTACAATTGTACCTTTTTATACCATCTTTTTTTAATTTAAGTATTTATGTACTTGATTATATTAAATTTTAGCAAAGATTTCCTACAGTAATTAGCACAAATAGAGTCAATGCCTAATAACTGCTTAAATGTAATTTAATTGTGAGCATGCCAAATGTACCGCATGGAATAAAAAGGGGCTGATAGGCCCAGCAGCATCACAATATATATGAAACAGCATACTTAGTCTATAATTTGTCACGAAACACTATCTACATTTAGGGTTGGCTTCATGGGTGTGTGACCTGTGCCTTCACAAAGGCCTTAGTGCTTAGAAGATCCCCACATTTGGTTTAAGGGTCTGCTGTTGCCACCTTGACATTCTTTTTCTTTCTTTCTTTCTTTTTTTCCAAGTTTAGGCTAACGGGGATCATCAGTGTCTTTGCCCTGAGATCATCAAAGCCATGTGTCCACTCTAAGAATCTCTGGTGACAAGTGACAGCGCGTTGAGAGGGCCAGAAAGGAGGCCTCACTTATGAACCCCAAGGAGAAGAAAGTATACAGCACCCATACAAACCAGTCCTTGCTTCTCCCTATGGTTTATCTGTATTATGGGTTACAAATGTATTTTTTTAAAACATATTTTGCTTGGGGCGCCCGGGTGGTTCAGTTGGTTGGGCAACTGCCTTCGGCTCAGGTCATGATCCTGGAGTTCCAGATCGAGTCCCGTGTCATGTCAGGCTCCCTGCTCAGTGAGGAGCCGCCTTCTCCCTCTGACCCTCCCCCTCTCGTGCTCTCTCTCTCAAATTAATAAACAAAATCTTTTTTAAAAATTTTAAAAAATAAATATTTTGCTTAATGTAATAGTATGCACAAGTGTTTCACCATGAAAAGCACTGAACAGGGGCGCCTGGGTGGCTCAGTCATTAAGCGTCTGCCTTCAGCTCAGGTCATAATCCCGGGGTCCTGGGATGGAAACCCGCATCGGGCTCCCTGCTCGGTGGGAAGCCTGCTTCTCCCTCTTCCACTCCCCCTGCTTGTGTTCCCTCTCTCACTGTGTCTCTCTCTGTCAAATAAATAAATAAAATCTTAAAAAAAAAAAAAAAAAGGAAAGCACTGAACATTTTAAATGTGTGGTATGAAGTGCACCCTCTTCGTTAGTTATTTTTATTGACCACATTCTTGCCAACTCTAATTTTATTAAGAAATTTAACCCCCTGGGGCGCCTGGGTGGCTCAGTCGTTAAGCCTCTGCCTTCGGCTCAGGTCATGATCCCAGGGTCCTGAGATCGAGCCCCGCATTGGGCTCCCTGTTCCGCGGGGGGGCCTGTTTCTCCCTCTCCTACTCCCCCTGCTTGTGTTCCCTCTCCCGCTGTGTCTCTCTCTGTCAAATGAATAAATGAAATCTTTTAAAAAAAAAGAAAAGAAATTTAACACCCTGACACTGTAGAATCTTAAACTTGTTCTTTTAAAAAATTTTTGTATGGCTGTCAAAGAAAGGTATTACTTTTAATAAATATAGTATTCCTCATTGTTCTGAATCAAAAGGATTTCTTTCTTTCTTTTTTTCTTTTCTTGCCACATAGTGTTTCCACCTTGAAATTCTTAATACTTTTTAAACAAGTGGCCCCTTATTTTAATTTTGCACTAGGCAAAATTTGCAAATTATGTAACCCATACCAACCTGAAGTACTTTCCAGAACGGCAGCTTCTCAAGGGCGAGCACCATGTTTTTAACCTCTTTACTGCCTCAGGGACTGCAGGCAATAATTAAAAGTAAGTTAGTACTAGGTATCAATAATGGTATGTTTGAACACTTTCTGCTGGAATTACTTTTAGCAGTTACTGCCCTGAAGACAAATTTCCAACAATTCCAGTGTACCATACATCCAAACCAAAAAGATGACTGACTAGTACCCTGAGTGCACATACATGTAGGTCAAGAGCTTCCCGCAATGATGGAAACGTCCTCTGGTCTGTAATGATGCAACCCCACCTAGCGGTAGTGGTACATTCCATCGTCTGTTCTTCACACCTTCGCCCTCCCTGACTTTAGCTCACTAACAAACAGCCTCTTGGCGGATGGTGCTTTATAATTTGGGTGATCTAGTCCTGACTCAGTCCCAATTTTTGCCTCTTGATGCAGCATAGTTATTAACAGTGCAGTAATTTGTGGAAATAAATGAAAATCACTCAAATGAGAACAGGCAAAGACTGTCCAGAGCTCACAGCAGCAAGGCGGCCGCCTCCACCACGTTCTGGCAGAGGCTCGAAGGCAGACAGAGGAGCGGCCAAGCTTTGTGGCTGGAACAGGGGTGGCTTCCGGGGGGTCCCCGGCTGGAGGCTGTTGGCCTGGGGAAGCTGCAGGACGGCTAACTAGAAGAAGGGCATCCTATGTAACTGTCAGGGCAATGCATTTGGCTTTCTTGGGCTGGTCCTGAAATGGGAAGTGGGGACAAAAACCAGGGAAGCTGTCAGTTATTAATGGAGTCCTGGCCATCTGGGGCCAGTTGTTACAGGATTTACTGTTGGCCTCCTGGATTGTTTGCTGCAGTAACGGTCTGACGTCCTATGAGCCTGAGGACTTCTAGATAGCAGGCTTTCTTCCTGGAACGGATGCTGCTGAGTGTAAGTCACAGCTCTGTTTCTATCTAGGGTCAGGCTGTTGTTCATTTGTATATTTGGTTTCTCACCTTGATCTCCCAGAAGGGTCCCGTCTGGACAATAAATGATATGGTCACCCCCTCTGTATAATAGGGACATGGAGAAAAGGCGAGAGAGTGTGCATGGCAGAGATTTCTTACCCAGGTTCACAAGGGAGGTTGCCTGCTTGCTGGAAGCTAGAGACTGAGTCTGTGTCCTTGTTTTCTGAGGTTCGGGGGAAAAAAACTTTGATTTATTTTATCTGGTAAAGGCTAATAATTCTGTTCACTAATAAGGTTGGTCCTCCTTTGAGATGATTGCCTCATTCATGTCCCTAATTTTAAATAGAATGAAAATAAGATTTTGAGCTGGCATTTTATGCATCAAACCCCCAAATGTTTGTTGTCTACTCTGTGCCAGGTCTGTGCTACTTGAGAGAGTGACAATCAGACAGATTCGGATCTGGAGCTTAATGCTCTGGTGAGGGCGCCGCCATAGGCTGGCAAAACAATAAAGCTATAATTAGAATAATGAGAAATAGCAAGGATTTCCCAGCTCTTGGAGTAGTCCCTTTCATAAGAAGGTGTTTGGCGAAGAAAATAATCAGGGTCCTGTGGTATGGAATAACAGAGCGAACCTGCCTCCGTCCGTCCAAGTGGCCAGGGGAAGACTTTCTGAGAAGGTTACATTTAGGAACCTTGAGATCAGCAGGGACTGGTTGTGTCGGAAGAGAGTTTCTGAAGATAGGGAGAGTGTGCAAAGGCCCTGAAGTCTTTGACCTGTTCAAGAAACAGAGAGAAAAAATAAATTTCATTCTCATTTAAATCACCATCATTTGAGGTTTCTGTCATTCACAACCAACATTAATTTGAGCGATTGTAGGTTATTTGGAGGAATTTTAAAGGCTGAGTCTAAGGTTAATGGGAAAGAGCAAATGGCCAAGAAGAGCCCAGTGATTCCTGAATGAGAACTCAGCACATCACTCACTCTTTCTTTAAAATCTCTATTGAGGGGGCGCATGGGTGGCTCCATCGCTGAAGTGTCTGCCGTGGGCTCAGGTCATTATCCCAGGGTCCTCAGATTGAGCCCTGCATCGGGCTCCCTGCTCAACGGGGTTCTGCTTCTCCCTCTGCCTCCCCACTTCTCGTGCTCTCTCTCTCTCTCAAATGAATAAATAAAATCTTAAAAAAACTATTTTAAGGGGTCATTTATGTGTAATAAAATGTACTCATGTTAAGTGTATTTTTAAAATCAAGGTAAATTTTACATAACACAATACTCACCATCTTACAATATGAAATTCAGTGGCACGCCATATGTTTGCGGTGCTGTGTGAGCATCACCACCATGTAGTTCGAAAACATTTTTCTCAGCCCAAGAAGAAAGCCCAGGCCACCCAACCCTTGCCTTCCGCCAGGCCCTGGAAACCTCGAAGCTTCTGTCTGTCTCTAGGGATTTGCCTGAACAAAAAGCCCCCATTTGCCCCTGGAAACCACCGTTCTACTTTCTGTTTCTACACACTTGACTATTATAGATACTTTGTATCAGTGGAATCATGTAGTATTTACCTTTTTGTGGCTGGCTTATTTCAATTTAGTATAATGTCCTCAAGGTTCATCCATGCTATTGTATGTGACAGGGTTTCCTTCTTTTTAGAGGCCAAAAGTATTCCACTTTATTCATATACCACATTTTTGAAGTCCATTCATCCATCAGTGGACATGTGGGCGGCTTCCACCTCCCTGCTATCTTGAACAATACTGCAATGAACAGGGGTGTGCAATTATCTCTTTGAGATCTTGCTTTCAATTCTTTTGAAGAGATACCCAGAAGTGGGATTGCTGGGTCATATGGTAATTCTACTTTTACTTGTTTTTAAGGAACTCCATACTGCTTTTCATAGTGGCCGCACCATTTTGCATTCCCACCAACAGTGCATGGGGGTTCCAGTTTCTCCACATCATCGCCAACACTTCTCATTTTCTGCATTTGTTTGTTTTTTGTTGTTGTTGTTTTGATAGTGACCAACCTAATGGGTAGGAGGTGATATCTCATTACGGTTTTGATTTGCCTTGGTTTGATAATTCATGGTGTGGAGCATACTTTTATCTGCTTGTTGGCTATTTGTATGTCTTCTTTGGAAAAATACCTGTTCGAATCCTTGCCAATTTTGTAATTGGGTACTTTTGTTTTTTTGTTGAGTTGTAGGAATTCTTTTTTTTTTTTTTTTTTTAAGATTTTATTTATTTGACAGAGAGACACAGCGAGAGAGGGAACACAAGCAGGGGGAGCGGGAGAGGGAGAAGCAGGCTTCCCGCGGAGCAGGGAGCCCAATGCGGGGCTCGATCCCAGGACCCTGGGATCATGACCTGAGCTGAAGGCAGAAGCTTCACAACTGAGCCACCCAGGCGCCCCGAGTTGTAGGAATTCTTTATGTATTATTGTTAATCCTGTATCAGGTGTATGATTCCAGAGATTCTCCCATTCCATAGGTTGCCTTTTTTCGCTCTGTCAGCTGTTTCATTGATGCACAGGAGTTTCTAAGTTTGATGTAGCTCCATCCATTTTTGCTTTTGTCGTCTGTGCTTTTGGTGTCATATGCAAGAAATCATTCTCAAATCCAACATCATGAAACTTTCCTGTATGTTTCTTATGGGAGTTTTGCATTTTTCTTTACTTTTAAGGACAATTTTCTGGATATAGAATTCTTGGTTTCAATTTTTTTTCTGTATTTGTTTTGTTTTCTTCTTTCAGGACTTTGATTCTGTTATCCCAGTATCTTCTCATCTCCAGGGTTTCTGGTAAGAAATCAGCTTTAATCTTATTGAGATTCTGACTTTAATCTTTTTGAGATGCATGAGTAGTCACTTCTCTCTTGTTGCTTTCAGAATTGCATCTTTGACTTTAAATAATTTGATTAGATTGTGTCTTAGTGTGGATTTCTTTGAGTTTATTCTAGTTAGGATTAATTGAGCTTGTTGGATGTGTAGAGGCATGTACATATTGGTCATTATTTTTTCAAATATTCTTCCTGTTCCTTTCTCTCTTTCCTTTTCTGGCACTTCCATTATACATATGTTGGTATTTGATAGTGTCCTGCAGGTTTCATTGGGTCTGACCATAGTTCTCTTTTTTTTTTTTTTTTTTTTAAGATTTTGTTTATTTATTTGACAGAGAGAGACATAGTGAGAGGGGGAACACAAGCAGGGGGAGTGGGAGAGGGAGAAGCAGGCTTCCCTGCCGAGCAGGGAGCCCGATGTGGGACTCGATCCCAGGACCCTGGGATCATGACCTGAGCCAAAGGCAGACGGTTAATGACTGAGCCACCCAGGCGCCCCCTGACCACAGTTCTTTATTTTCTCTTTCTTCTTCTTAGACTATGTAATTTCAATTAGTCTATCTTCAAGTTTGCTGATTATTTTTCTGCCTGCTCAAATATAATGTTGACACCCTGTAGTGAATTTTTCATTCTAACGCCTTAAATCCTATTCGGTTTCTTCTGTTAAAATCAGTGGATGCTTCAAATTGGGTGTTTGGCTTTTTTTCCAAAATTGTCTTGGCTATTATAAGTCCTTTGCCTTTCCATATAAATTTTAGAGTATCCTTTATATTCGTATTAAATCCTACTATGATTTTGATTGGGCTTACATTGAACCTGTAGATCAGTTTTGGAAGAATTAACATTTTAACAACATTGAGTCTTTTTTTTTTTTTAAAGATTTTATTTATTTATTTGAGAGAGAATGAGAGAGAGCACATGAGGGGGGGAGGGTCAGAGGGAGAAGCAGACTCCCTGCCGAGCAGGGAGCCCGATGCGGGACTCGATCTCGGGACTCTAGGATCATGACCTGAGCCGAAGGCAGTCGCTTAACCAACTGAGCCACCCAGGCACCCCAACATTGAGTCTTCTAATCCATGACCATGGTATATCTATTTAGGTCTTCCTTTATTTATTTCATCAATGTTTTAATCACATACAGGACCTGGAGATATTTTATTAGATTTATCCCTAAATATTTCATGCTGTTTTGGTGATATTGTAAGTAGTACTATTTTAACATTTTGATTTCTGTTAATTGGTAATATAAAAATATAATTGATTTTTTCTGTATTGACTTTGTGTCCTCCAACCTTCTTAAAAAGACAATCTACATAGACAGAATTGATTTCCTCCTTTCTAGTCCATATGTACTTTTTCCTCCCTTATTATACAAACTAGACAGCAGAGAACAGAAAGGATATACAACTGAAAAGAGGAAGATTAAGTGAATGTCTTCAGACATGAAACCCCAGCTCCATTTCCCCATTCATCTCTCTCAGAAATATGACAAGGTTGGCTTATACTCTTCCAGGCAAGAGCTTGGATTCTTTTCTGGATTAATTAAAGGGCCCTAGGGAACATCACATTTGAGGAGGTGAGGGTCAACCACTGACCAACTTGGTTACCACTGATCAACACACAGTGAAACTTACTAATCAACCAGACCTGCCCATCTACACTGAGCTCTCAACCACCTTTTTTTTTTTTGCATTTTAAAATGTAACATATGAACAGACTGTCAAGGATTAAAGTTAATCTCCAACATGAAGTATAGACCAAAACAAAGTAATGGAAAAAGAGAAATTAGAGGAAATAGAGAATGCACAGAGCAGAATATGTCGAGTATACTAAAATTTATATCCTCTTAGAAATGAGAAAATACTGTATCACTGAAACAAGAAGAGTATACTATAAACAAGAACAGAAGAAAAAGGATCTCTTATAACTTAAAGAGATGACAGTAAATAAGCTTCATCAGAAGGTTTGTCAGGTAAAGTGGAGGAATTCCCACAGAAAGTGAAAAACAAACAAACAAGATACACAGGAATGAAATTGGAGAGGAAATATCCTGGATCTGGGAGGTCCCAATGTATGACTAAAAGATGTTTTATGAAGCAAGAATGTATCTAACAGAAGCAAAAAAATAAATAAATAAATAAAAATCAAAGGGCGCCAATGCATCTGTTAAGGATCTGACTTTGGCTCAGGTCATGATCCCAGGGTCCTGGGATGGAGCCCCAAATCGGGTTTCCTGCTCCACGGGGAGCATGCTTCACCCTCTCCCTCTGCTGCTCCCCTGCTTGTGCTCTCTCTCTCTGTGTCAAATAAATGAACAAAATCTTAAAAAAAAATAATCAAGCAACACTTGAAAATTTATCAAAACTGGAAGGCATGTGTTTTCATAATCAACCAGTGAAGCACAGTGAAAAAGACATGTTATCATGACATTTCAGAATGTCAGGGAAAAGGGAAGTTCCTAAATTTTCCAGGGAGAACAGACAGAATACATCCATAGGATCAGGAATTTCAGAATGCCACAAAATTTTCAACTTGTGCACGGATACAAACAAGAAGACAAGGGAGCAATGCTGTCAAAATTATTCTGGAAAATAATTTCCAACCTATAATTCTTTTTTTTTTTTGTTAAAGATTTTATTTATTTATTTGACAGAGAGAGAGAGAACGAGAGAGGGAACACAAGCAAGGGGAGTGGGAGAGGGAGAAGCAGGCTTCCCGCAGAGCAGGGAGCCCGATGTGGGGCTCGATCCCAGGACCCTGGGACCATGACCTGAACCGAAGCAGACTCTTAACAACTAGCCCCCCAGGTGCCCCCAACCCTATAATTCTGTACTAATTCAAACTATCACTCAAGGTAGGAATAGAACAAAGCTAATCTCAGACATGCTAGGTCTCAAAAATGTATATCCATGTATCCTTTATCTGGAATCTGCCAAAGGAAGTCAGCCAGCAAGTGAGGAAACCATTCAGTTTGAAAAGAGTGTGTATTCTCTTGTTGGATGAAGTCCTCCATAGATGTGAATTATGTCCAATTGATTGATGGCATTGTTGAGTTCAGCTATGTCCTTACAGACTTTCTGGCTGCTCTGTCTGTCCTTTTCTGTCAGAGTCATGGAGTCTGCAGCTATAATAGTGGACTCATTTATTTCTCTTGCTAGTTCTGTCCTTTTCTGCTTCACATATTTTGACACCCTGCTGTTAGGTGCATATGCTTTTTTTTTTTTTTAAGATTTTTTTTTTTTAATTTATTTATTTGACAGAGAGAGAGCACAAGTAGAATGGCAGGCAGAGGTAGAGGGAGAAGCAGGCTTCCCGCTGAGCAGGGAGCCCGATGCGGGGCTCGATCCCAGGACCCCGGGATCATGACCTGAGCTGAAGGCAGACGCTTGACTGACCGAGCCACCCAGGCGCCCCAGGCGCATATGCTTTAAGGATTGTTGTGTCTTCTTGGAGAATTGGCCTTTTATCATTATGCAGTGCTCCTCTTATCCCTGGTAATCTCTCTTGCTTTGAGGTTTGCTTTGTCTGAAATTAATATAACTTCTCCCACTTTCTTTTGATTAGTGTTAGTGTAGCATATCTTTCTCCATCCCTTCACTTTTTTTTCCCTTCAGCTTTATTGAGATATAATTGACATACAACATTGTGTAGGTTTGAGGTGTACAAAGTGATTTGATGTGCATATATATTGCAAAATGTTCACCACAGTAAGATTAGTTAGTACCTCCATTTTGTTGTTGTTGTGATGGTGAGAACATTAAAGTTTTACTCTCACCGCAACTGTCGCTTTACATTTGATTTATATGTGTCTTTATGTTTAAAGTGAGTTTCTTCTAGACAACATAATAGTTGGGTCTTGTTTTCTTTCTTTTTTTTTTTTAAGATTTTATTTCTTTATTCATGAGAAACAGAGAGAGAGAGGCAGAGGGAGAAGCAGGCTCCCAAGGAGCAGAGAGCCCGATGCGGGACTTGATCCCAGGACCCTGGGATCATGACCTGAGCTGAAGGCAGACGCTTAACCATCTGAGCCACCCAGGCGCCCTGAGTCTTGTTTTCTGATGCACTAGGATAAACCCTGTCTTATAATTTGTATATTTAGACCATTGACGTTTAAAGTGATAATCAAGGGGCGCCTGGGTGGCTCAGTCGTTAAGCATCTGCCTTCGGCTCAGGTCATGATCCCAGGGTCCTGGGATCGAGCCCCACATCGGGCTCCCTGCTCATCTGGAAGCCTGCTTCTCTCTCTCTCCCACTTACCCTGCTTGTGTTCTCTCTCTGGTGGTCTCTCTGTCAAATAAATAAATAAAATCTTAAAAAAAAAGGTGATGATCAATAAAGCTGGATTCATAGCTATCATACTGGTTTCTATTTGTTGCCTTGGTCTTTGTTCCTATTTTTGTCTTGTACTCTTTTTCTGCCTTCCGGGATTTTATTTATTTATTTATTTATTTATTTATTTATTTATTTATTTATTTATTTATTTTTAAGATTTTATTTATTTGAGAAAGTGTGAGAGAGCGACAGAGTGAACAAGGTGAGGAGCAGAGGAAGAAGCAGGCTCCCTGCGGGAACCTGACACAGGGCTCAATCCCGGGACTCTGGGATCAGGACCTGAGCCCAAGGCAGCTGCTTAACCAACCTAGCCACTCAGGTGGCCCTTATTTATTTATTTTTAATTAAGCTTTACTTTAAAGGAAATTTAAAGATTTTATTTATTTATTTAAAGCATAGGACCTTGGGTGGGGAGTCAGAGGGAGAGGAGAGAAAGAACCTTTAGTAGACTCTGTGCTATCGCAGCCTGCCAGGAGGCTTGATCCCACAACCCTGAGATCGTGACCTGAGCCGAAACTGAGAGTCACATGTTTAACTGACCGAGCCACTCAGGCGCCCCACTGCCATTTGGGATTTTATTTGAGCATTTTATATGATTCCTTTTTTCTCTTCTTTCTTAGCATATCAATTACACTTCTTTTACTTTTTTTTAGTGGTTGCCCTAGAGTTTGCATTATACATTTATGCTTAAACCAGGTTTGCTTTCAAGTAACACTGTCCCACTCTAGCATTTTCAAATGGCTACTTCTTTGCCTTCCCCTGTTGGAAGAGGGTTTTTCTTTGATCTTCACTAGGAAAACCTTGGAGAACTCGAGGAGGTAAGATGAACAGTAGTGTGACCCCTGGAGTCTTTTTCTTTATTGTTTTTGTTCTTGGGTTTTTTTTTAGAGAGGGAGGGGGAGGGGCAGAGAGAGAATTCCAAGCAAGCTCCAGGCCCAGCGCAGAGCCCCATATGGGGCTCGATTTCACAACCCTGAAATCATGACCTGAGCTGCAGTCAAGAGTCAGACACTTAACCAGCTGAGCCACTCAGGCGCCCCAGCCCTCTGGAGTTCTTATATTCAGGCTGGTCCACACTGAGCCTCCAGCTTCTTGTCAGTGACTGTTCAGGATTTCCTGCCCCAGTACTGGTTCCCGGAGGTTTCTGCCTTGGTAAGTTGTGATTGTACTGCTCTGTCTGTCTCCTCTGTTTGGAGGAGTGACCTCACTTCTTTGAGTGATCTAAGCATTGTTGATTTTTCAGTGTGTTTGGCTTTTTATTTGTTGTTAGGACCCAGTGGTAATCTCCAAGCTCTCCTTACAAGCCAGACTGGAAACCGAAACAGTTCAATTTGGACTTTTAAAATATAACCTGTGGGTGCCTGGGTGGCTCAGTCGTTAAGCGTCTGCCTTTGGCTCAGGTCATGATCCTCCTGGGATTGAGCCCCATGTCAGGCTCCCAACTCAGCGGGGAGTCTGCTTCTCCCTCTCCCTCTGCTGCTCCCACTGCTTGTGCTCTCTCTCAAATAAATCAATAAAATCTTAAAAATAAATAAATAAAATAAATAAAAAATAAAATACAACCCATATTTTAAAACAAAAGTGTTGATCTCTCTCTTTCACACATATGCACACACACACATATACACACACACCCTACTTATTGTTTTTTAATCTTGATCAACATCCTTCTGTAAAATTTTGCCTTCCCCATAGTTTTGACATTGCAACCATGTTTTGAGTTTTCAAGTAGGATGAGACAAAGGCTATCTTAATTAGAACTGGTAACTCTAACCCTTGATGATGGTACCACCTTTTTTATTAACTCAGAATAAAGCAACAGATAACGAACATGGGATAGCCTGTGTTTTCTGCTCCAACTTGAGAGGAATGGGAGATGAGGTTTATGTTGTTAAGAAAATCTGGAATAATTTTAATGACTCCTTACAGTCAAAATAGGTCATTCATTTGGCAAACATTTCTGAAACTCCAGCTATTTACAGGGTGGAAGGTCCTGGGGGCACAAACACTAATAAAATCTGTTACTTTTATTGCAATCTAAGGCATGGCTGGCTGGGCATGTCCAGGAGTGGTGTGTGAGCAGCCAGATAGAGGTGTGGACAAGGTGCAGAGAGTGTAGTAATAGCTGGTTTATAAATAATCTGTTACCTGTCTGTCTGGCTTTAACCTATGGACCTTTAATGATCCTATGAACTTATGCTGTGTCAGGCAAATCCTGTTGGTTTGCCTTCATACTAATACACCAATCCCCCTATTCATTCTTTTCTCTCCTAAGTGGTCTCCTTGCAAACTTGTCCCCCTTTCATACGTTTAGTGCACCAAACAGAAGGATATTTTTAGAATGTCAGAACAAGGTACCTTTTTTTTTTTTTTTTTTTAAGATTTTACTTATATATTTGAGAGAGAGAGAGACTGAGAGCACATGAGAGAGAGAGCAAAGCAGGGCGGGAAGGAGAAGCAGACTCCCCACTGAGCAGGGAGCCTGACAGGACGCTGGATCCCAGGACCCAGGATCATGACCCGAGCCGAAGACAAAGGCTTATCCGACTAAGCCACCCAGGGGCCCCCACATCAAGGTACTTCTATACTTAAAACTGTCCTGTGGTTTATCATCACATTAGAAGTTAAACTCCTTGCCAGGGTTCCCAAGACGTGTGTGACCTTGCACTGCCCCCTCTGATGTCCTCTCAAAACTCTCACACCCTTCTTCATCCTAGTACAGCCACACTGCTTTCTCTCCTCTTCTTCAAGACTGCAAGTGTCTGTGAGCAATCGGGTCTGTGCAAACACTCTGCCTGCAAATCATCAGGGAGCTATTGTTCAGATTTCAAATTAAACGTCAGTTCCTCAGCCTGGCTTTCTCTGATGGCTCAGTCTGCAACTGTTTCCCCTCCTCTGTCCTCTTCAGATTTCTTTCTTTCTTTCTTTCTTTCTTTCTTTCTTTCTTTCTTTCTTT
>NW_023270380.1:19808313-19860118 GCF_011800145.1 Mirounga leonina
TTTCTTTCTTTCTTTCTTTCTTTCTTTCTTTCTTTCTTTCTTTCTTTCTTTCTTTCTTTCTTTCTTTTTTTTTAAAGATTTTATTTATTTTTCAACAGAGAGAGAGAGAGAGACAGTGAGAGAGGGAACACAAGCAGGGGAGTGGGAGAGGGAGAAGCAGGCTCCCCACGGAGCAGGCAGCCCGATGCGGGGCTCGATCCCAGGACCCTGGGATCATGACCTGAGCCGAAGGCAGACGCTTAATGACTGAGCCACCCAGGTGCCCCGTCCTCTTCAGATTTCTTAAAACTGCTTGTCATTAATACAATTTTGTTGTCCTCTGTCTCCTCCACTGTAATGGGAGCTACAGGACTGCGGGGACTTTTCCCCATCATGTATCCCTAAGGTGCAGTAACTGGCATATGCTAGCTGCTCAGAAAATATTGGGTGAATGAATGTATGACTTTGATATAATGTGCCTTTAAGATGACCTTTTCCCTGTATTTGGTCGCTACTTATTGCCTTGTCTGCCTCGCACATTCCTGTATCTTCGGTGTAGGGCAGGTCGTGGCAGGTAGCGGGGCTGGAGTCGGTAACTAGTTGTTGAATGAATGGATGAGATGACAACACTTCCAAAAATCTTAAAGTCTAGGGTAGAGAGAATCGCTGCTGTCACAGAATAAGCAAGGGACTGGGAAACCTCTGGAGAAACGGAGATTAGGAAGGGCAAGCCTCAACCTGTAAGCCAAGGATTATTCCGGCGAGACTTGGGCTTCAGGAGGAAAACCTTTTAGCATTGCCAAGTCCGGGATCCTGTGGACCCTGCGCGGAATCCAAAAGAAAAATCGCACATGATAATAAGTTGTACCAGGTATCCAGCAGATTACCAGCGTTCAGTAAATGCTCACTAATTCTTTTTTTTTTTTTTTTAAGATTTTATTTATTTATTTGACAGAGAGAGACACAGCGAGAGAGGGGACACGAGCAGGGGGAGTGGGAGAGGGAGAAGCAGGCCCCCCCGCAGAGCAGGGAGCCCGATGCGGGGCTCGATCCCAGGACCCTGGGATCATGACCTGAGCCGAAGTCAGACGCTTAACGACTGAGCCACCCAGACGCCCCTGCTCGCTAATTCTTGTCATAAATTCTGGAAGGAATCAGATTGAGGGTAGCGTTCAGCCCGTCCCCTGCTCAGGTGTTGTGCTCATGAACTACACTTCCCAGCATGTGCCAGAACTACGGCGGCCGGGTGGTTCGAGGGAGGACTACAACTCCAAGCATGCCGCGCTGTTGCGCCCGCACTACGCGCCCCAGCGGCCCCGGCGAGGGCCTATCAGGGGCGGGCGGGCGCGGCGGGCGCCGGAGCAGGTTTGACGGAAGGAGCGGCGGCGGCGGCGGCGGCGGCGGAGGAGGATGGAGGCGGTGGTGTTCGTCTTCTCTCTCCTCGACTGTTGCGCGCTCATCTTCCTCTCGGTGTACTTCGTATCCTTGCCTGAGGCGGGCGGAGGCCGGCCGGGCCCGGCGCCCGGGGGACGGGGCTGAGGCGGGGCCCGGCAGGTGCGCGGGAGCGAGGGCGGCCCGGCCGGGACCGGGACCCGGGCGGCGAGCCGGGCGGGAGGACGGCCCAGCCGGGAAGGCCCGTCGGGAAGCCCGCAGCTCCCGCCGCCCCCGCCGCCGCGCACCGGCCCCGCCCCGAGCGGCCGGGCGGCGGGCCTCCCTGGCGGGGCCGCGGGGGGGCGCTGGGGTCCCGGGCAAGCGGACGCGACGTGCCGCCTCTGGTCGCTGTGGGCGACAGCCCCCGCCGCCCTTGTGGCGCCGGGGCCTTGGCGGCCGGGCCCCGCCTGGGACTTGAGCGTCGTGCGCGGCCTGCCGGGGCCCGGGACCGGAGCAGCCCTCTGCGGGGGACCGTGCGTGGGACCGTGCGGGGCCGGGTGCGCCTGTGCTCGTCCTCAGACTGGGGTCCAGGCCCGCACGTGAGGTTTGGACCCGCACCCTGCTCTCGGGGAGCCGCCAGTCTTCGTCGTCGCCCAGTGCACCGTCCAGTTCAAGTCGTTAACGTGTTAGGAAACAAACATGCGGAGTTGCATTGTTTTTCTTTCTTTGGAATTCCCTCGTAGTGCTTTCTGATGGAAGTAAACTTCCTGTTTGACAGAACACCCCGGCTTTAGGGTGTTTGTAGCGTGTGCTTTCAGCGTGACCTCCTGCTGTACTGTGGACGGGCAGCCCGCTGGAGAGGAAAGGGACGGAATTTGCAGTCAGGACCCCTTAGCTAGATGTTTGCTGTGCGCAGTGCTTCACCTCTCTCCGCCTGGGGTTTCTTATCTTTACCGCGGGGCCTGTTCACTCCCCAGCTCTGGGTGTGTACAGCGAGAACGCGGCTTCAGCGCCCCCCAGCACCGTGTCTGCCTCCCCGGCCCCAGTTAGCTGCACTTTTTACTTGAACTGATGAATTCTAATGAGGAGAACCTTGAGTTGGTTTTGTGTTCTTTTAAGATTTTATTTCTAAGTAATCTCTGTACCCAGGCTGGGCCTGGAATTCACAACCCCAAGATCAAGACTCACATGCTGTACTAACCGAGCCAGCCAGTCGAGGGAGAACTTTGAGTTTTCTTAGGTTTGGTGAACTGACTGAAAGGGCAGAATCACGGGCCTAAGTTTTGACGACCTATGTCCCTCTTGTGACCTAAGGAACTGGGACTTCCAGAGAAATGAAACATGGATTTCTGTATTTGCAGTTTGGCAAGCTCGGCTTAATAGTTCAAAATAGGCGTGGCTTATACCAATTTATGTGCATGGAAAAATGTTAGGTGGAATATTTGACTTAGACATTCAGGTCCGTTTAGGGTGTGTTTTGATGAGATTCAGCATATTGTATTACTGTATTTTTGGATAGTTGCACTAGCTTAATATTAGAGGCAAGAGGTAGAAAATGGTCAGAGTAGCAGTTCTGTAGGGATAGTTTTCCTGGACTTTGAACCATGGAGAAAACCACGGAAGGAAAGGGGTGGATATTCAAAATCGGGCAAGAGCAGAGGTGCAGATTCGGGTGTGTTTATGGCATTTTTTTTTTTTAAAGATTTTATTTATTTATTTATTTGACAGAAACACAGCAAGAGCGAGAGAGAGAGAGAGGGAACACAGCAAGGGGAGTGGGAGAGGGAGAAGCACGCCTCCCGCGGAGCAGGGAGCCTGATGCGGGGCTCGATCCCAGGACCCTGGGATCATGACCTGAGCCGAAGACAGACGTTTAACGACTGAGCCACCCAGGCACCCCTATGGCATTTATGGATGACCGGGTTAAAGAATGGACCATCTGGAGGACGTGGTTGATTTTGGTCGTAGTAGAAGGTCAGGTGGGAAAGGCTGGATTAGAGCAGATTTTGAAGGGTTTTGGTGTTAAGGCAGGGAGGGCCTTCACTTTTATCCTCTAGGCAGTAGGGAGCCATTGAACATTTTTGACATAAGCAAATGGAATATTAGGAAGATGAATCTGCAGAGTGGGTTGGAAATGGGAAAGACTGGAAAGTAAACCGCTGGGGAGTGGGCCCGTGTGAGTTTGAAACAGCTCTGAGTGTGGGCGGGTGAAAGGAGGGATTCATGGGTGGAGTGAGGAGGAAGGCTGGGTGTGGGATATGAAACAGATGACAGAAATAACTTGTCATGGTTTGAGCCTGGGCAAATGGTGCTTGTGTCATCGACAGAAAGAAAACACATTTGGAGGCGGGCAATTTGTGGAGAAAGTGATGAGTTTGACTTTGTGTTGAGATGTTAGGGGGAATATCCATATGGAAATGTTTAGAATTTAGGTGAATTTATTTATTTATTTATTTTTACTTGTTTCATTGGACATTTTCAAGCATAAAAGTAGAGAGCGTAGTGAAATAAACCCAGTTTCTGTCACCAACAGTGACTTTCAGCATTTTGCTTTCTCCTTTCCTGGGTGGGGAGGGGATGTTGGAGCGTTTCACAGCAAATCTCAGGCCTTGTATCGTTCAGTTGAGGACTTTTCCTTCTGTGTCACATGTCCTCGAGAGTTTACATTTGGTACTGAAAACCATTTTTTGCTTAATTCTAGTATAAAGTATGTTTAATGTGTTTAAGGTTTCGGAAATAGAGAAAAGTATTAGGAAAACAGATCACCTGGAAGGAGACATAACCAGTACGGACATAGGACCATCCTGTATTGATAGTTTTGTTTTTAAAGATTTTATTTATTTATTTGAAAGAGACACAGCAAGAGAGGGAACACAAGCAGGGGGAGTGGGAGAGGGAGAAGCAGGCTTCCCGCAGAGCGGGGAGCCCGATGTGGGGCTCGATCCCAGGACCCTGGGATCATGACCTGAGCCAAAGGCAGACGCTTAACGACTGAGTCACCCAGGCGCCTCTGTATTGATAGTTTTGTATCTTTTCTTTTTTCACATCTTGAGTCTTAAAAGACAGTTTATGGATCTGTCATAAATAAACACTTTTCCTATTATTGGGAATTCAGGTTTTTCACATTTAAATTGTTTTTAGAGGTCTTTTTTTCTGTTTCTTAACAGTCACTGATTTTTGAGGAACTCCGATTGAATGGTCTTGTGTGGGTCACTTTAGAATTGAGCATAATAAGATTATTTTGAAAATAGTTTGTTGAAGGAATATAAATCAGAAAATTGAGTTGTCTAATGAGTGAACTTTATGGAAATAACAAAGTTTTCAAGTCAAATCTAATTCTGCACTGCAATTGGGTTTCTGTCTGAAACTTAAAGACAAAAACAGTTGTTCTCAAAGAAGTTTTACAATTCCTTATCTTGGTCATCAGATCATTACACTGTCTGATTTAGAATGTGATTACATTAATGCTAGATCATGTTGCTCAAAATTAAACAAGGTAAGACGTTTCTTTACTCATTTCTGGCGCTGAAGGTGGTTCTCCATTTTCTGCGTTAGAGATTATTTATAGATAACCAACCTATGTGTATGTGATTTTGAAGTGCGTGTTGCTGCTTATTCATTGGAATGTTTGTAGAGCTACTGTGTTTTTGCAGTATTTTAGATCGTGAACCAAACTAGAGGACGTCACTGGAAATTTTGTTTCTTTACTGTGCTTCCTCCTTGTCCCTGTGCCCATCAGTACTTAGAAAGGCTCATTAGGAGGGTAATTGTATTTGTCTTCTGTGTCTAAACCCATCCTCCCTGCTCGTGACAAAAAAGCTCAGGCTGTTTTTTGTTGCATAAAAGACGACCTTCTTTTAGTGGCTTGCTGAGAAATGGAATTAATGAGTTGATTTGTTTCAAGGCCATTTTACCTTTGGTATATAGTCAGAACTTTACGTTGGCAAGAATACCCTGAGTTGCGGGGTTTGTCAGGATGGGGGGAAACCAATTAGTCCTGATTCATTTTATGGGCTGAGCAGACCTAAGAGCTTTCTGGATAAAAGTTCATAGAACAATTCCCTGAATACTGAGAGATGCTTTTGGCTTGACCTAAAAATTATTCCCATGTCTTTTCACCTCTTCATCTGCTTAACGTTTCTCTGGTCCACGAGGGGAAAAAGTCACATGTGGAAAACTAAAATTACTAATAAACGATATTCCTCCTCTTCTTGTTTTCTTTATTTTGAATTTTCCAGAGCATGGTTTAATACAGTGATAGATTTAAGGAAAAGATTTTGTATTTATCTGCTGTGAGATGTAATCAGTATTATATTAGTTTCAGTCCTCATCATCTTCAGAAGAATGATTAAATATATATTTTACCGGGGCGCCTGAGTGGCTCAGTCGTTAAGCGCCTGCCTTCGGCTCAGGTCATGATCCCAGGGTCCTGGGATCGAGCCCCGCATCAGGCTCCCTGCTCCGCGGGAGGCGTGCTTCTCCCTCTCCCGCTCCCTCTGCTTGTGTTCCCTCTTTTGCTGTGTGTCTCTCTGTCAAATAAATAAATAAAATCTTTAAAAAAAAAAAATGTATTTTACCAGCTGGGTTGTATTTCTTTTTATATTTCTTGCTTACTCAATATTTTAGAGGGTACTTTAGGGGGCATTTAATTGGGTTTCTGTTTATAAAAATAAAAATTGAAATGCAAAGATAATATTACCTGGATTCTTCTACTGAGAAATTACCCCTTCAGTTTGAAGTTAAGTCACTTTCTTTAATGTTAACTTTTACTTTTGTGAAGGTAATACTTGCACACAACCATACTCAAAGGTACTACAAAGCTCACACTGAAAAACAGCAGTCCCTGCCTGACCCCTTTGAATCCAATCTGTCATACTTTTTAGGGGCAGCTGATTTCCACACTTGAGCTGTTAATTGTTTCTGATATTTATGTCCATATTTCTCTTTTAAGTGCTTGTACTGCTATTTCTTGATTTATCAATTTTAAGTATCATCTCTTGACTTCTGAGTCAATATGATAGATTGAGTTTTTAGGTACCTCCTTCCCTAAACATCACCTCCCCTGTTTTCCTTTTTGAGTTAAATTGATATTCAGTGTTTACATTGTTACAATGTACTGTTGCAATAACATACTAAATCTTTTTTGGTACTGAGCCTCATAGTAGACAGTGATCATCTTTTTCTTTCTTTTGTGTTTTTCTGGATAGCTTTCTCTTTCCCAGTGTTAATAATTGCTGCATTTAAAAAATTTCCTTAGTTTTCACTTACCTGTTACGAAGTCTTTTCAGATACATCTTTAAAGCTTTACCGTACTATTTTCTACGTGGGTCAAACATTAAAATAATCTATCGGGGAGCTCTTTTTCTGGGTGACCTTTCTCCTCGAGACCACTGTCCTTGCTGTGGTCTGGACTGGCCGCTTTCAGGCCCACCCCACAGCCCGCATCCTGGGACCCCTGGTCTGGGCCCTCCTTGGAAGTCAGGTCTTCTTTTCTGTGGGCCCACTGCTCCATTTTGCTGGAGTAGCTTCTTGAGATTTGGTACATGGGGACTAAATTCGGAGGCCTTGCGTGTTTGAAAATGTCTTGTCCTTATCCAGGAGCGATAGTTTCTCTGAGCATAGCATTCTAGGTTAGCAAAGATTCTCTTTCAGAGTTTGAAAGACATTGGTCAGTAGTCTTCTGACTTCCAGTGTCGTTCACGTCGGCCAGTATGATGCCGTTTTAATTTCTTCTTTCTCTTTTATGTGATCCCCCCCCCCCCCCCCCTTTTTTTTTTTTTTCCCCCTTGTGCTCTCCAGAAGTTGTAGAACCTTTTTTTATCCTTGGTGTTTGGGAATTTTGCAGGGCTTTACCTTTGTGTGCCTTTGCTGAGGCCTTTTTCAATTCACTGTTTTGGCCACCTTTTTTTTTTTTTTTTTTTTCCTGTTTCGGCCATCTGATGACTCTTCCAACCTGGGAGATCTGTTCGTTCTTTGATAACGTGCCCTCTCTACCCGCCCCCCCTTCTCTTTCAACAACTTTCACACACTGGATAATTCATCTGCTGGATTATCTGCCTGGTCCTTTTTAAAATTTTTATCCCTGTTTTTTTCCTACCTTTTTGTTTCAAGATTCCCTCTGCTCTCTCTTCTGATTTCCTAGTGTGCGTACCATTTAAGTCAAGTTTTCATTTATAAGAGCTTGTTGTCTTGGCTCAAGTTTGAGTTTTTTTAGCTCTTTGAGAATTTTGATTACCGTGGTTTTGAAATTTCCTTCTGCTTCCTCCATTATCTCTGTTCCCTCCAAGCTCCTTTCCCTCTGCGTTCTCCCCTCTCATATTGGAGGCTTCCCTCAATTTCTGGTTCATGGCTGTCTGTCCATACGTAAGGGTAAAGCCCTAAAATACTCACGGGAAGCCCGTGCGCGCTCCAGGCTGTTGGCCGAAGTCTACCTGGACTTTTGTTGGGGTACCCCAAGGGCAGTTGTTCTGTCTGTGTTCTCTCTTGCGACCATTCAGTTACTCCACAGGAGAATTTTCCAGGCTCCTGCTGGGGGCTGTAAGCCTAGTGCTGGTATTCAGAGAGCAATTGGGGGAAGAACACATTGCTAAGCAGCGAAGAGAATGAAAACATAGAGCTTGGTTGAAAGTAAGTAAAGCAAGCATCATTATGTTAAGTATCACTTCCTAAAACTTTTGCTTCCAGTTTGTTTGTGGAAAACACGGTAAGAAATACACTTTGGGAGCTACTGCCATGTGGGTGGAGGGCACAGAGAGAGGAGCAGGAACCCGGCTGCCCTGTAAGGAGTGCTCGCTCAGCCTGTGGCTTCGGCGGGCTGTCCATCTAATTCTGTACAGCAGGATCGTCATCTCCATTTTATAGAGAAGAAAATCATAGCTCAGGGCAGGTAGGTGACCTTTTCTAAGATTGCTAAGCTGATCAGTAGGATAGAGCAGGAATTCCACTCCAGGTTTGACTCTGGAGCTCGCACTGGTCAGCACTATGTGCAATTGGCTACACTTTTTTTTATTCTTTTAAATTGGCTCTTTTTTTTTTTAAGATTTCATTTATTTATTTGACAGAGAGAGACATAGCGAGAGAGGGAACACAAGCAGGGGGAGTGGGAGAGGGAGAAGCAGGCTTCCCGCTGAGCAGGGAGCCCAGTGCGGGGCTTTCGGGATCATGACCCCAGCCGAAGGCAGGGCAGACACTTAATGACTGAGCCACCTAGGTGCCCCAATTGGTTACACTTTAAAAAGATCCGTATTACATATTAAAAAGTTCCAGTTGATTGCAAATTAGGTTTAAGGCCTAGCAAATCCCTTCTTTGTTTCCAAAAACACTCTCTAAAATCTAAGTGCAGAGAGCCCTGGGGCCACTGTGTTTGGACTTATACTGTATTGTTCTACCACTAAGTAGCTGACTTTGGGCAAATTATTTAACCTCTTATTTCTGCAAGTGGGGATTACCAGTTTGTGTCTGCGTAAATAAATTTCCTTTAAAAGAAAAATCTCTATTCATAGCGGAGGAAGATTATTGGTGAATGGAGGACCTAATAGCTCTGGTGCATGAGAACTAGAATATTGCACAGTTAACAAAGAGAGCATACAGAAGGGCAGTGGGTGCTGGAAGGCCAGTAGTCTGGCATCCTGCTTCATTACCATATTTGTTCAACTTCTTTTTTTTTAAAGATTTTATTTGGGGGCGCCTGGGTGGCTCAGTTGGTTAAGCGACTGCCTTCGGCTCAGGTCATGATCCTGGAGTCCCTGGATCAAGTCCTGCATCGGGCTCCCTGCTCGGCAGGGAGTCTGCTTCTCGCTCTGACCCTCCTCCCTCTCGTGCTCTCTGTCTTTCATTCCCTCTCTCAAATAAATAAATCTTTAGAAAAAAAAAAAAGATTTTATTTGACAGAGAGCACAAGTAGGCAGAGAGGCAGGCAGAGGGAGAGGGAGAAGCAGGCTCTCCACTGACGTGGGGCTCCATCCCAGGACCCTGGGATCATGACCTGAGCCGAAGGCAGACGCTTAACCAACTGAGCCACCCAGGCGCTCCATACTCAACTTTGAACTGTTAATGTGAGCTGTTACAGTACCTTTTGTGTGCGTGTGTGTGTGTGAAGTGATTTCCCTGCAGGATTCTGGAGATTGGAAAATGTTGAAGATTGATACTCTGACTTGCAAGGCATTATATATTGGGATATAAACCACCGCAAATTAGAGTAAGAGGCTTTAGCACAGACTCTGGACTAGAAAGTAAATGATGCTCCATTTCCCCCCCGGTTGTCAGTCATGCCTTCTTCGTGAATGAATCTGAACCTTTGCTTAGGATAAAACATAATTGAAATTTAAGGACATTATTTTTAAGCTGTGCCTTGATGTATTTGCATGGAGTAAGCAGTTCCTGCAGTATGGAGATCTGGGTCATCTGAGTCTAAAAATAATCTTGAAACACGAACTTGTAAATTCTCTTTGTATTCACTGATTTAGCTTCAAATAACATGCACATTCAGGAAGAGCACAGCAGGGAGGTGTAATACTGTGTTCTTCCCTTGCAGTGGGTAATTCCAGAATTGATTGGCCATACCATTGTCACTGTATTAATGCTCGTTTCATTGCACTGGTTCATCTTCCTTCTCAACTTGCCTGTTGCCACTTGGAATATATATCGGTGAGTATAGTTTGTTTGCGGCTTTGTGTCACATCAATTTAAAGAAAAATTTAAAAAGATGTAATAGCTTTTTTTCTGCAATAAAATATGTGCCAGTCATGAAACACATGACCGCAGAATCCTACATTAAATCAGCATATGTTTTTGTTTCCTTTGGTATACTGGACAAGTAGCAATTTACATGGGCTACTCTTGTGATAAAAACACAAGTTTAGGGCGCCTGGGTGGCTCAGTTGGTTAAGCGACTGCCTTCGGTTCAGGTCATGATCCTGGAGTCCCAGGATCGAGTCCCGCATCAGGCTCCCTGCTCGGCGGGGAGTCTGCTTCTCTCTCTCCCATTCCCCCTGCTTGTGTTCCCTCTCTCACTGTGTCTCTCTCTGTCAAATAAATAAATAAAATCTTTAAAAAAAAAAAAACAAAAAACACAAGTTTACATGTGTAAATTTAAAAAATATGGAATGTTTAGTTGTGATGTCTAAGGACTTATGGGTTTTACATTAAGAATGATCAAAAGTCTGAGAATATAAGATTCTTGTTACTTATATCTGCAGGTTTTTAAATTTTTTTTTTTTTTTTAAGATTTTATTTATTTGCGAGAGAGAGAATGAGAGACAGAGAGCATGAGAGGGAGGAGGGTCAGAGGGAGAAGCAGGCTCCCCGCCGAGCAGGGAGCCCGATGCGAGACTCGATCCCGGGACTCCAGGATCATGACCTGAGCCAAAGGCAGTTGCTTAACCAACTGAGCCACCCAGGCGCCCTATCTGCAGGTTTTTAATTAGAGTATATTTGGAACGCTCCAGAGAGAATTTTATTTTAAAGTCTGCAGACTGGATAACATCAGAATTCTAACTTAACGAATTTAGGAAGCTTTTCAAACATAGCTTGGTGTAAACACTATTTGGATATAATAGTATAGTTGGGCACTTGTATAGTATGTATTTTCTTGTGAACTGTGGGATAATGTTGACAAACTTGGGATTATTTTTAGTTGTTCTGCTAAATTTTTAGGTTTTTTTTTTTTTTTTTAAACTTTTATCTAGTTTTGGGGTAAAATCCGCTGATCTTTACATGTGATTTTTAATTTTTAAATGTGATTTTTATTTTTTTATTTTTTTAAAAGATTATATTTATTTATTTGACAGAGAGAGACACAGCAAGAGAGGGAACACAGCAGGGGGAGTGGGAAAGGGAGAAGCAGGCTTCCCGCCGAGCAGGGAGCCCGATGTGGGACTCGATCCCAGGATCCCGGATCATGACCTGAGCCGAAGGCAGACGCTTGATGACTGAGTGACCCAGTTGCCCCTAAATGTGATTTTTAATTTTTATTTATTTTTTAAAGTTTATTTATTAACTTTTTACAGTTTATTTATTTTGTTTAGTAATCTTTGCACCCAATGTGTGGCTCGAACTCACGACCCCAAGATCAGGAGTCACATGCTTTTCGGACTGAGCCAGCCCAGTGCCTCATATGTGTAATTTTTTTAAAAGTGCAGTTAGAAAAAGAAGGACAAAGAAAATAATAAAGGAGGGGTGGGAAGGGGATAGGGAGCACGTGGTAATGGAAGCCCTGAGGATGAGGAAGTGACTGGATTTGGAGGAATGAATTTATATGAGATCGTGAGACTAGAACTTGAACTAGAGAAGAGATTTTAAATCTCTCTACCTCTTTTCTGGAGGGAAAGAATAACTTTCTTATCAGTTTCTTGTTGCTCTCCCATGGTCATCCCGTAGACCAGCCCCCTGACCTGAGCTCAGCTAGAAGCACGGGCTCCTGACCCACCTGCTGAGGTGCAGTCCCTCGCAGACTTTGAGCACAGCTTAGTGTCCCCATGGTCACACTGAGCAGAACACGAATTTGGGAGTGAGAGCGGGAACCTCTGAGGCTGCATCTCAGCGATACCCCAGCACATGGCAGCATCCTTCTGTGAGCCCCGAGCAGGTGCCAGCAGAAGAGCAGGCTTGGGTGCGGCTTCTTTGTGCAGAGTACAGACTGGCAGAGGCTCTGTGAGGTTTTTTTTTTTAAGATTTTATTTATTTGACAGAGAGAGACACAGCGAGAGAGGGAACACAAGCAGGGGGAGTGGGAGAGGGAGAAGCAGGCCTCTGGCTGAGCAGGGAGCCCGATGTGGGGCTCGATGCCAGGACTCTGGGATCACGACCTGAGCTGAAGGCAGACGCTTAATGACTGAGCCCCCCAGGCACCCTGGCTCTGTGAGGTTTTATTGGGGGGGATGATAAAGTCCATAGCTTCTGTTTCCTGTCATCACAGAGATCATGTGGGTTTATTGCCCTGATGATGGCCGCGACAGATCGACGGTTGTTCATAAATTTACCTTCTTTTTAAAAAGGTTAGGGGGGACGTCTGGGTGGCTCGGTCATTAAGCATCTGCCTTCAGCTCAGGTCAAAATCTCAGGGTCCTGGGATCAAGTCTTGCATTGGGCTCCCTGCTCAGCAGAGAGTCTGCTTCTCCCTCTCCCACTCCCCTTCCTTGTGTGTGCTCACTCTCTCTCTCTCTCCCTCTCTGTCAAATAAATAAATAAAATATTTTTTAAAAAATTAAAAAAAATAGAGGCACCTATCAAGCCCTGCATCGGGCTCCCTGCTCCGTGGGAAGCCTGCTTCTCCCTCTCCCAGTCCCCTGCTTGTGTTCCCTCTCTCACTGTGTCTCTGTCAAATAAATAAAATCTTTAAAAAAAAAATTAAAGGGCGCCTGGGTGGCTCAGTTGGTTAAGCGACCGCCTTCGGCTCAGGTCATGATCCCAGGGTCCTGGGATCGAGTCCCACATCGGGCTCCCGGCTCAGCAGGAAGCCTGCTTCTCCCTCTCCCACTCCCCCTGCTTGTGTTCCTGCTCTCGCTGTCTCTGTCTCTGTCAAATAAATAAATAAAATCTTTAAAAAAAAAAAAAATTAAAAAAATAGAAAGGTTAAAAAAACCAACAGATGGATCCTTCCCCTCTTTTCAGATGTCTGCACTTTACGCTTTTGGGGATGCAGACATATGAAGTGGACAAAGAGGCAAAACACAGAATAACAAAATACTCTAGGTCAGTGAGAGGTGGGCTGCAGGGCCTGATGAGCGGTGGGGAACTCCGGCTAGGAGGGAGTCGGATGGCTGCGCTTGGGCCTCTCAGGAGGGCGGGTGTGAGTGGAGCTGTGCAGGGTGGGTGAGGGATTCTCCCGGTGTGCCAGGCACGGGGAGGGGGAGGGCTGGAAGGGAAACCAGGAGGCTGACACGCAAGGCATATTTAAGCACTAACCCGGTGGCAGTCACGTAGATGAGGGGTAGGAATAGACAAAGCTGGTAATGTTGATTAGGATGGGTCACAGAGAATCCTGGTCCAAGGAGTTGATACATAAATACGAGTACTGGTAGCATAGAATTCACCCATTTAAAGTATTCTTTTTGATATGTTTTTGGTGTATTTATAGATTTAAGCAGCCATCACCACAGTCTATTTTAGAACAGGTTCATCACCCCAAAGGGAAGCCCTCTACGTGTTAGCAGTCACTCCTTCCTGCCCTCCCCTCCCGGCCCTTGGCAGCGACCAGAGTACGTTCTGTCTCCTAAGACCCATTCTGCACAGACACGTCGTAGAAGAGTTCAGTACGTGCTCTTCTATGACAGGCTTTTCTCACTCGCTGTAATGTTTCCAAGGTTCATCCGTGGGTGGCAGGTATCGGTTCTTCACTCCCTTGTATTGCTGAATAATATTCCAGTGTACAGATAGACTACATTTTGTGTGTCCATTAGCACTTGATGGGCATTTGAATTGTTTCTGTTTTTTGCCTGTTATGAATAATTCTCCTGAACATTCATGTGCACATTTTTGTGTGGACATACGTTTTCATTTTTCCTAGGAGTGGAATTGCTGCGTCATATGGTAAGTTTATGTTTAACCTGCCGAGGAACTGCCCAGGTACAGTTGCACCATTTTACCTTCTCTTCAGCTGTGTTACGAGGGTTCCACTTTTCCCACATCTTCGCCAACCTGTTATGTGTCTTTCTTTCTTACATTTGTTTTTATTTAAGTCCTCTCCACATCCAGCGAGGGGCTCGAACTCTTGACCCCGAGATCAGGAGTCGCGTGCCCTTCCAATGGAGCCAGCCAGGCGCCCCTGGATCTTTTTAGTTTTTTTTTTTTTTTTTAAAGATTTTATTCATTTATTTGACAGAGAGAGAGTACAAGTAGGCAGAGTGACAGGCAGATGGAGAGGGAGAAACAGGCTCTCCGCTGAGCAGGGAGCCGGATGTGGCGCTCCATCCCAAGACCCCAGGATCATGACCTGAGCCGAAAGCAGCCGCTTAACTGACTGAGCCACACAGGCGCCCCAGGATCTTTTTAGTTTAGCCATCCTGCTGGGTGTGGTGTTTCACTGTGGTTTTGATTTACATTTCCCTAATGACTAAGGGAATTGAGGACCTTTTAATGTGCTTAGTAGCCCATTCATGTAGTCTTTTTATGTTTTTGAGTAACTAAATTGATGAAGTAAAGTATCTTTGGGAAGACTTTTCTGGAAGCTTCGTGTAGTATCGATTGGATGGTGGAGAAAAGCCAGGAGGTAGGGAAGCCCGTTCAGAGTCTGGGGTGAGGCCGTGGAGCTGGACGGAGGTCGGGATGCAGGAATGCGGAGGAGACCACCGGGGATGCGGCGCTAGGAGGGAGGCGGCCTGTGAAGGGTGGGGCAGAGAGCCCGTCAGGACCACCGGGAAAAATGGTGATGGCGCTGCGAGGTCACCTGGACGGCAGAGGAGGACAAGACTGTCATCAGAGACGGAGCTGAGGTGGTGTCTGCACACTCACGTGTCATCCTCCACTCAGCTCTAGATGGGCTGCAAGATTTGGGGGAGAGTTTCAGATTTGTGGGCCTCAGGGGCACTTGCACTTCACAGAAGTCATTGCTGAGAAACCGTGTGTGTGGCAGGAAGGGGTCGGGGACGGCGCAAGGTCAGGACACGTCATCGTCGTACTAGTGGCGGGGGCAGTCGGCGTTTTGCCACCTGGACACTTACACTGCTGGACCCTCCTGGAGTGACCCGTCCTTTGGGGAAAGAAGACTCTGACATACACAGTGACGTGAAATAAATACGAAAGCCTAAAAGACTCCACCATATGTTGAACGTAGTCTCTTCGGGGCTTTTTTAAAAACAACTGGACTCTTCTGTGTGTGGGAACACTGGGTGGAATTGGTTCAGAGTCGGAAGGAGGTGCACGCTGGCCGAGCCGTTCTCTTCTGCCTTCACTTGTCCCGTTGTGGTCAGGCCTCCATCACTATGGGAAGTAGATTCCTGGCTTGTCAGAGTATTAGTATTTAATAATATCCTGTGTTTGTAACAAAGTTACGTAAAGCTAGACATTACATGTTGACTCAACTATCTGCTGTCTTAACTGAAGAGGAGTTTTGTTTTTACCATGGTGGTACTTACCGTAAATCATTTCCATTCTGTCTTCTTTAAATTGTGCTTGTAAGCTGGGCGCCATTTACGAACCGTGCGGACTGAGGCGGGTTATCTCCGGATCAGCAGGAGCACCACAGAGGAGGGCTCTCATCTGGACATAGAGTCTCTCTTTTCATAGAATTTTTCTTTTCTATCTTTTGTGAAATGGGAATAATTATGTTTGACACTGCTCCTTATAAAGATGTTGCATTAAGGGGCGCCTGGGTGGCTCAGTCAGTTGAGCGTCCGACTCTTGGTTTTGGCTCAGGTCATGATCCCAGGGTCCTGGGATCGAGCCCCGCATCGGGCTCCCTGCTCAGCGGAGAGCCTGCTTCTCCCTCTCCCACTCCTGCTGCTTGCTTATGCTCTCTCCCTTTCTCGAATGAATAAATCTTTTTTAATAAAGATGTTGCATTAATTATTTTAGAACTTTCTAAATAAAGAGGTTTCTAAGACCTTGGTAAAATTGCTTTGGTTTGGAGTCCCCTTTACTTGTGTCCGGTGGAAAATGGCTGTAGGTATGACCAGTTTAGGAGTTACCTACAGGTGGGTAAAAGGGTCTCGATGCATAAAATATCCTTCTCCAGATTGTCACTGTTCTGTTTCAGAGGGCGGAAAATTACAGCACAAATTAACAAGTGTTGTGTCTTTCAAAGGAAAACCACGTGGCGCCCTGTCCATATCTGGTCGGAATTTAAGGCTGCTATGATTTTTTTTTTTAAAGATTTTATTTATTTTTTATTTATTTGACAGAGACACAGTGAGAGAAGGAACACAAGCAGGGGGAGTAGGAGGGGAAGAAGCAGGCCTCCCGCTGAGCAGGGGCTCCATCCCAGGACCCTGGGGTCATGACCTGAGCTGAAGGCAGACGCTTAACTGACTGAGCCCCCAGGCGCCCCTATGATTGGTTCACTTTTAAAGGTTGGCTGTTATAGGGTACTTACTTTTGAGTATTTATACTGACGGTTTGATTTTCCCTTTGACGTGTGCTCACCAGGTTCATTATGGTGCCGAGTGGGAACATGGGAGTGTTTGATCCTACAGAGATACACAACCGGGGGCAGCTGAAGTCGCACATGAAGGAAGCCATGATCAAGCTGGGCTTCCACCTGCTCTGTTTCTTCATGTATCTCTACAGGTGAGTGTACAGCGTCGTGGCCCTGCCCGGTTTGCGATGCCTGCTCTCTGCAGGTGAGACCACTGGCCTGCGGGACTTAGCGCGGGCGACCCAGAGCTCCGGGGGGTCCTGCGGGATGCCGGCGGCTGTGTGCATTTTGTATAAAAGTGCCATAGGACCCGTGCGCTGTGACCTGCGCTGGAGCAGCTCTGTGGCATTCGCTCCTCCTCAGCCCCGACGCTGTCCCCGTGCTCTCCCTTCCTTCCCTGGTGTCCAGACCTCACTGCCGGTCCTGAGCGGTGCTGGCCGCGCTCCCAGGGACCGGCCTGCCGCGGGTCTCCTGGGGGCCAGGCGCGGAGAGCTGAGAGTTGGCCCGGTCTTTGTCGGCCCTGAGGATCTGAGTGTGGCGCTGCCTCGCCCGCGAGCCAGGTGGCCCATTTGGGTAGAACCATGTCAGCCTCCCGGTCTCGGCACATGGGAGGTGAGCGCCACCAGCGAGGCCTGGCCCTCAGACGTGGGAAGCCTCATGCGTCCCGTGTTAGGTTATGTTGTAGAGATAAACGTGCCACCCTCTTAATCTGTCAGAGGCCGATGAACAGAACAAGGAAGAGAGACAAGATTGTTGTGTGCCTATGATTTCGTTAAGGTTTAGGAGGCCAGAAGTCAGGCTTAACCTTTGTATGCAAGCTTAACTAGATCATGCCTATTCTTATCCCCAGGTAAATTTAAATTTTTCACACAGGCATGAGGACTCTTAGGAAGAACTTGTGTTGAACTAAACTGCTGTCATTCAGAGGGTTCCAGTAATTAGAAACTGCATAGAGATGGCAGTTTTAAAAAATTGCTGTTTGTCTGAAACAGTTTTGAAGTCAGAGCCATTTTGGCCTCTGCCTGATAAAGCAGGCTTCCTAAAATCCGTCTGCTGGGCTTATTCCAGCCACAAACAAATGGGATTGAAATTAGGTTAGATTCCTTTGTTTTCATTATTGATCATATTTGCTTTTCTGTATTTTATTAATTTTTTTTTAAAGTAATCTTTATGCCCAATATGGGGCTCAAATTCCCAGCCCCGAGATCAAGAGTCCCACACTCCACCAACTGAGCCAGCCAGGAGCCCTGTTCTGGTTTTTAAAATAAGAAAAGGAGGGACATTGGCCATAGAGTTACTTAAAAAAAAAAAACTCTCTCTCTCCATATATATACAGATATATCGATATTTAGATAATCTGTGGATACCTATGTTAACTAACTTGAGTTTAAATATAAGTAAGTTAAATAATTTAAAAACTGGGATAGAAAAAGCACACTGGTATCATTTTCTGGTTCTCGAACTATACATCACTCCTTACGTGTTTAATTTTTAATCCTTAACAGTGAAAAATAAAGAGCAAAGAAATGTTATATATATATATTTTTAAGATTTTATTTATTTATTTGACAGAGACACAGCAAGAGAGGGAACACAAGCAGGGGGCAGTGGGAGAGGGAGAAGCAGGGGCAGAGGGAGAGGGAGAAGCAGACTCCCTGCCGAGCAGGGAGCCTGATGTGGGGCTCGATCCCAGGACCCTGGGACCATGACCTGAGCCGAAGGCAGATGCTTAACGACTGAGCCCCCCAGGCGCCCCAAAGAAATGTAATATTAAGACACACCGTCTTCTGGCTTTTCTGACTTTTTAAAGTGAAACCAAGTTGAAGGTATCTGGGCCGCCAGAGAAGTTCCCTCATAGTTGTTTCTGGAGAGGCCATGGGCAGGGCTGGGAGCCGTGTCGCTTGCGGCTGTCCTGCGTGGCTGCTCTCGGTCACAGCGGGGCCCTGGGGGCGGGGGGGGGGCGGGGGGGGCGGGGGGGGGGCGGGGGATGCAGGTTTGCGGAGGGGGAGGGGAGGACGAGGTGTAGACGCCAAGTCCTGGGATTTGAAAGCGTGCACGAGTCTCCGGGGTTGGCAGGGGTTGGCTCCGTGGCATGGTACTCACGGCGGGCGGAGGGGCCGGGCAGCCGCTGGGGGCAGGCTGAGGGGGTACCCCGCACAACTGAGTGTAAGGCAGGCAGCCTTCGTAGCTGGTTTGGGAGACGCTGCGTCCCTCTTTCTTGCCTCGCTCCCGAGCTTGTCACGCCCGCCACCTTGCTGTGGCCTCGTTCCTGGGTGCACCCACCGCTTGCGCCCCCGATGAGGGAGCGGTCTGGTCTCAGAGGACGTGCTCCTCACGCTTTCTCGTGCTCGGGGTTGTGGCTGTGTCCGGTGGCTTTATTCCCAGCCGTCCGGCCCCTCACCAGGCCTCTCCAGCTGGTCCTATCTGGGTCGCCTGCCGCGTGGCTGATGCTCAGGGTTTGTCCCATGGAATTAGAGGGGAAAATGCCCATCTTTAGAGAGTGCTGGACTCGATGCCATTGGTATTGGGTTGGGTGCCAGCCTGGTGCAGTCTGGGTCCTGCTGCTTACTGTGTGACCCAGGGCTAGTTTCTTAACCTCTCTGTGCTTCCGTTTCTTCATCTGGAAATGGGATAGTAACTAGTACCTACCTCACTGGGTTGTGATCTGCACTAAATGAGATAATGCACGTAAAGCACTTGGGTTTATGCTGACCTAGAGTTAACTCGCAAAAATCTTTTATTTTTTTTCTTTAGATTTCTTTTTTATTTATTTGACAGAGAGAGACACAGCGAGAGAGGGAACACAAGCAGGGGGAGTGGGAGAGGGAGACGCAGGCTTCCCGCGGAGCAGGGAGCCCGATGTGGGGCTCAATCCCAGGACCCTGGGATCATGACCTGGGCCGAAGGCAGACGCTTAATGGCTGAGCCCCCCAGGCGCCCCACAAAAATCTTTCAGGAGTATTAGCTACTGCCGTCAATCCATGCTGTGCGCGGCGTTCACTAGTGTGGTGAAATTTGGACAACTAAGGACGCCATTAGTGGTGTGTAAGGGGTTTCTGTGTATTCTGGTCCTCTGCTCTTAGCACAGCCAGGCTGACTTCAGTACAGGGCCATGATGATGGTCCTGTCGCCGCTGTTGGCTGTGGTGTGGTTTGAGCAGAGTGTCCACCGAGTGACTGCCACGTGCCCGACGCGGTCAGGCTGTGTGGATGGTGCCCGGGGTTCCGCAGAGTCAGGCGCAAAAGCGGGGGCCGCTGAGCTCAGCACTCGGGGCCTGCAGTGGGCCCATCCTGAGGCCCAGGCGCACCCTGCCAGCCGCTGTGAGGTCCGTGCAGGGTCATCCCGGGTGGACGGGGAGCAGGGGTTCCAGGCCTCGGGACGGCGGTGCGAGGTCTGGCTAGGGGATTAATGTTTTGTTTTTTGTTTTCTGGACATGGTTTCTTCTGAACTCTAGCCCAACGTTGGTTTTAGGTTATACTCCCACCCCCACCCCAGTTATTTATTTTGTTCTGTGAAAAAAATCAGGGCTTTGAGAGGCCCCAAGTAGGTAGTCCTTCTTGTAAAAACCGTAGCAGTGATTGACTTTTGCTCAAATGAGTGTTCCTTGCTGAGCCTCAGAGACACAAGCCAGGACACAGCAGACTTGTCGGCACATTGCTCAGGGGCCGCTGGTAACGCTCGTCTCTTCTCTCTGCAGTATGATTTTAGCTTTGATAAATGACTGAAGCCGGAGGAGCCGCGGCCCGAGTCCGCCTGCACGGCAGCACGCAGCCCGGGAGCCTGAGACGGCTGAGCCCATCCTTAGAACCGGGACCATAGCAGTATACTTTTTCCTCTTTGAACAACAAAAAAAAATATTTTTGCTGTATTTTTACCATATAAAGTATTTAAAAAACACGAATTGAGTTTTTGTAGATTTCTGGTTCTCAACTTTAGCCCGAACCCCGACACGTGTTTCCCGTCGTCTGTGTGTTGAAGATTGTTACCGGTACATAGCAGCGGGAGCACCACGCCGGCCTCGCGAGCCAAGACACAAAGGACACAGATGAGAGGGAAGGCCTACCAGAAGCTCTGCCGGGAAGGCAGAGGGTAGAGCAAGCAGCGCTGTTAACCTGGGCAAAGGAAGAGAGAAATGACCCCTCTGTGGCAGCTTCTTATATTTAATTCGGTGTCAAGATTTATGGGACTGTCAGCTAAAAGTCTTCACAAGAATGTTAACAGGAAATGGCATTTCGAAAAATACATCTTTCTTTGCAGAATCTGTGAAACCCTATAAGCCATTTGCCCAGGTACAATGTAATTCCTGCTTCTAGAAAGGACAATAAAAAAGCAAAATTTTATCAAGAATTTTCATTTAAAGCCACTGCCTCCAAAATTACCCGCAAACCCATAGGACCTGCTGGCTCCTGTGGGTCCCGCTCTTGTATTCTGAGGATCCTGTGGCATCTGGTCTCTCAGCTACATTGCCTCATGGGTTTGGAGAGGTGATTTGGCAGAAGACGCGCATCAAATTAGAGCAGGACTAGCTGGTCATCGAGTAACTGTGGAGCCCGTCACCGCTCAGCTCTGTCCCGCCGCGCCGACGTCCACTGTGCGACTCGGGAGATGCGGGACAGGCCGTCTCACGGACGTGGCTCTCCCCAGCCAAACTCGGTGCCCTGGAGCGGGGTTTGCTCTTGTGGTTGGTGCAAGTGTTGACCTCTTGGGTTCTGTTTGCCTGGTGATGTGACCCGGCCGTTCATTCTCAGTCCTCCTTTGTGCCCTGATGTCATCTGAGGTGCTGGACTCTAGGCCAGACACGGCTGTGTGACAGCGGAGTGCAGGGAAGTGACCCACGTCAGGGCAGAAGTGGGCAGCTACGCAAGGTGTGGGGTCACCAAGAGATCAGACGCTGCGTGTCCTTTCGGTCCAGCCTGGGCAGAAGCCCCGAGGCTGCTAAGCCCGACTCCCTGGACAGAAGGGCCCCTGTTGGGAGCGCCTGGCCGCACGCGGCAGAACAGGGACTGGCAGGTGAGGGAAACTGAGGCCGTCGGCCTCCGGGTCCTCGTGAGTCCCTCCTCCGGGTTATTGGTATAGCTGATGCCGGGAGCCAAGCAGCTGTAATGTGGAAGTGACTGGGGGGCACCTTCCCTTCCCTACCTTCTCCTTTGGAGGCGCCTTCCCGCCTTTTAAAAAACCAAACCCGAGGGCGCCTGGGTGGCTCAGTTGGTTGAGCGACTGCCTTCGGCTCAGGTCATGATCCTGGAGTCCTGGGATCGAGTCCTGCATCGGGCTCCCTGCTCAGCAGGGAGTCTGCTTCTCCCTCTGACCCTCCTCCCTCTCCTGCTCCCTGTCTCTCATTCTCTCTCTCAAATAAATAAATAAAATCTTAAAAAAAAAAAAAAACCCGAAAGCAAACCGATCTCTCCCCCGGCCTTCTCCCCGCTTTCCAGTGCCCGCAACATCCTGCTCAAGCTTTTAAAGCCACAAAGCCATGCGGGGGTGGGGGGAGGCTTCAATCCTGAGAGCTGAGAGGTCACTTGCAGCCGCTGAAGGCGGTGGAGGGTTTGCTCTCCCCCCACGAGTCTTCTAGTAAGCGAGCGCAAAGCTGCGTCGTTCGCAAGCCTGGGCCATCAGCCCTTCTGAAACACTAACTGGTTGAGAAGGAACAAAGCTTCCGAACTTGAATTGCTCGTCTGCATCAAATCCAGGAGACGGGGTGACTAGTGTTTGTGTTTTCTCGGGGCGCCTCTATGAATGATGAAAAGAGGGGAGAAGCATGGACTTCGAGAGCTGGGGTTAAGTGCTAGGGATTCGTGTGCTGTGCTTTCCCTGACCTTCCAGATCCTTCCATCTCCCCACCGCCTAGCGGGAAGGGAGGCTGGAGGTGGCCTCAGAATCTCTGCGTGGGCAGGACCCAGCGCCCATGGGGTGCTCCTGCCTGCAACCTCTGCCTGCGTCGCGTCCTGGCTCCCTCGTCCCTGTCCTCGCTGAGCACGGAGGAAGCCAGAGCCGGGATGCGGCTCGCTCCCCCGAGCCCGGGAGCCCCTCGGGAGGCTCTCCTCCCTCGCCGATGACAAGGCAGTGGGAGTCCGAGCCCGCTTCCTCTCACGCCATCGTGCTCTGCGGCTGAGAGCCGAGGATGCTTCCCATGGAGCGGACTTCATCGGGCACTTAGTGTGTCCTCTGCACGATCGGCCGTTTGTGGGCAGGGGGTCTCCTGCTCCCGCCACCTGACACCATTCCTCGCGCACAAGCCCTGAGCGGCTGCTGGATGAACAAGGGGGTCCGACTGTGTGGTTCCACGGCTCTCCCAGCAACAAGTACGTCTGGGAAGGAAGGAAGACATGATGGAGGGACATAAGGCAGGTCCCACTGAACGGGCTGAGACCTGTGGGGCCAGGATCGGAGACCACTGCACCTGCTGCCCTTGCTACCGAAACCAGAGTCATGGTGGCAACAAGCGTCAGGTGGCGGGCGGATTCGTGCCTGGTGTGCAGCGGCGGCCAGCGAGCCGGAGGAGTGAGGCTGCAGCGCCGCGAGGACCATAGAGACGCCGGCCCCCAAAGCCTGTGCCGCGTGGGCTCCCCTGGCTTCCGGAGAGTTCATCAGCGAGGCCTTGTGCTTCTCAGCTGAGCTTCCTGTGAGACTTCTAGGAGCCCGTAGTCAACGCCGCTTGCTTTAGTTAAATAAACATCTTTGGTCCCGAAGTAGTTGAATTCCCAACACGAGGGTCACCCCCAGCTGAAGCGTTAGCGTCGTGAGCCGCCGTCATCACGTCAGACGTTAGACTCGCTGTCCCAGGGGTCGTTCACTGGGGACTCAGTCCCGTGTCGGGCTGTTCTTTCAAGTCCTCGGTCAGAGCTGCTTTTGTGTTCAGTTGCTGCTCTGGAGGCTGGGCGGGCGCAGCTGGCTTCTTTGGGGACCCGTGACCGAGCAGTCCTGTCATCCGCACCAGGTCCCACCGAACGTTAGCACCTGGTCAGAAAGTCCGCTTAGCAAACAAGGCCCCATTCCCGCTGGGGCCCCTGCGTGCGCGACCTTGAGAGGGCATAGGAGTCTGCGTGACGCACGAACGTGCCGACCCGACCTCGTCCCCTTCTGCTGCTCTGGGGACCACATGGTTTTGGGGCGAGGGGCTGGCACTGGAGCGGGAAGGAGCTTGAGTCCTTCCTTTGTATGTTTTCACAGCTCAGTTCACGGAAATCGATAGTCTCTCAATGAGGATGTGACGTGGAATCAAGTCAGATGAGGAACGAATCTCCTCTGAGGGCTCATCTTACCGCTTATGTAAACCGCGGCCTAACTCACAGACGGCAGGCACAACCTGTGGGGCTCGATGAGAACGGACATGTCCTCTCCATCGGGTGGAGGCCCGTGGGGCACGGTCCTCATGTGGCCCCACGGACACAGTAACAGGACTCAGGCACGTGGCTTGGTCATTTTGTATCTTACCAGCTACATTCTTGGTTTTCCCCTAATCTACCCGACATCGACATCGTTAAACCTGCAATACTGTCACATTTTTGTATGCATCTCCGTAAGATAAGGGTTCTTAAAACACACGACCATAGTACCAATAGCAAACCGTACATAAACTACTCGTTCCTTAGGACCAAGCACGCAGGTGGTGCTCAGACGTCTGTCCCCCCCGACTCCGCCCCCCAGCTCAACAGTTGGCTTGTTCGCCCTGGGATCCAGACAGGACGTGTCCGTTTCATCTGGCTAATGTCCCTGCATCTGCTGGCTCCCCTCTGCTTTCCTTGCAGTTTGTTGCAGAAACCGGGTCATGGGACCTAGCCGTCAGGTCATTTATTGCCTAGAAGCCCCAGTATTCTGGATTTTGCTGACTGCATCGTTTCTACTGACTTTTCAGCCAGTCTTCAAAACTCGTTTGCCGATTTACTGCATGTCCTCTGAGGCCACAGAGCCGAGTGTCCGGTACGGTACGGTTAGCTGCCGCTGTAGACGCAGGCACCTAGCTTTCGCGGGTGGAGGAACTTGTCCGGAGCTTCGTGTCAAGTCAGAGGATCGAGTGAGGCCTGAGGACTCCAAAACCACGATGTTAACCACTACTCTCTAAATTCACAAAATGGGACGCCTGGGTGGCTCAGTCGGTCAAGCATCTGCCTTCAGCTCAGGTCATGATCTCGGGTTCCTGGGATCGAGCCCCGCATTGGGCTCCCTGCTCGGTGGAAAGCTGGCTTCTCCCTCTGACCCTCCCCCTCCCATGCTCTCTCTCTCATCCTCTCTCAAATAAATAAAATCTTTAAAATAAAATACAGCTCTTGGGGCACCTGGGTGTTTCAGTGGTTAAGCATCTGACTCTTGATTTCAGCTCGGGTCATGATCAAGCCTCCCCCGGGGCTCTGTGCTGGGTGTGGCGTCTGCTTGAGATTCTGTCTCCCTCTGACCCCCCTCCCCCAAATACAGCTCCCTATTCTGGGATTTGTTCTGTATCCCTGGTGCTGGGGTCTGGCAGGACAGCTTAACGTAGATGAATAGTCTTGTGTTTCCAAGTCTGCAGAGTAGAGCCGTATTTAAAGAAAACGAGTGGAAAAACTTCCCCCATCTGTTCCTCAGGACGCTGCAGACTCCCGCCAACTGCCCACCCAGCAGACTTCACAGGGGAGCATCCTTCTGTGCAGGACTCTGCTCCTAGAAGGAAGCCTCCTAAAGGGGGCAACTGGGACAAGGGATTTTCTTTCCCTTTTCTCACAAACACAAATGTGCTGTGGGTTTGTACACACTCAATGCTTTCTTCAAGATCTTTTTGTTTTTTAATTAAGCAGGCTCCATGCCCAGCTCAGAGACCAATGCGGAGCTTGAACTCACAACCCTGAGATCAGGAGTTGGATGCTTAACTAGCTGAGCCACCCAGGTGGCCCTCACCAAGGAGATCTGTAAATAACTAATGGGGCACCTGGGTGGCTCAGTGGGTTAAGCATCTGCCTTCGGCTGAGGTCGTGATCCCGGGGTCCTGGGATCGAGCCCCGCATCGGGCTCCCCGCTCAGCGGGAAGCCTGCTTCTCCTTCTCCCTCTGTCCCCCCCCCCCCCCCGGTTCCTGCGCTCTCTGAAATAAAATCTTAAAGTACATAATTATTCATGAGGAAATAAATTTTAATTTCAAACTGAAAGTGTATTTTCTCTACTAATCAACATATGCAATTCCTAATGCATCTCAGATACAGTAATATTTTTGAACAAGATGGGGCATGCATGTGATTCCTTTAAAACGCAAGTTCCTGGGGCTCCCAAATGGCTCAGTCTGTCGGGCATTCGCCTCGATTTTGGCTCAAGTTGTGATCTCAGGGTCGTGAGATCAAGCCCCACATCAGCGGCGAGTCTGCTTGAGACTGATTCTCTCTCTGAATAAATAAATCTTCAAAATATAAATAAAATGCAAGTGTTCCCTAAATTTTCCTAAACTAATCCATGACTGCAAAACTGCCCTTAATTTTTATTTTTTGAAATTTTTTAGTCATCGCTACACCCAACGTGGGGCTCGAACCCACGACCCCGAGGTCGAGTCACATGTTCCACCGACTCAGCCAGTCGGGCGCCCCTGGCACACCTGCCCTTTAAAAAAAAAGACATCCCAACCACGAGGCGATGCTTCCTTTAACACCAACTTGAAAACTCCAGGTAGGTATGTGGGAGTCAGACTCAGCCAGTCAGCTGTTTGAGGTTGGAAGCGGTGCCGAGCGCCCAGAAGAATGGACACGAGGAGACGTGGCACGTCTTACTCATTCTGTTTATTGGGTTGAAGGGGATACAAACGATTGGGTAAGTGCGACGTACGGACATGGAAAAGGTGTATTAAAAAAAAAAACCCAGTAAAGCAAATCAAAGTTAATGGAGTTTCAATTGAACAAAATTTTAAAGACGTTTAATATAACTACACATTTATAAAATAAAAATTAACAGGGTGTTTTGTAAATAATTAGTAGAACGAGTGAAAATAAATATCAGAGACCTGAAGTTTTTATGCTTTAATGAAATAATAAAGCAAAGAAATTTAAACTACTAAATATAATCTGAGGCAGTTAAAAAAAAAAAAAACCAAGAACCAAAAACCCAGAACCCCCCAAATTTGAGAACACAATCCTCTGAAACACTGAATCTGTCCATAGCAAATAGTTATTACAGACCAAAAGCTCTACGTGTCTGCCAGTTCCATCACAATGCCGTGGAAATCTCGACAATTTAGGTGTCTTGAGATCAGCACATAAGTCCTGTTCGCGATCTCTCCAGCTTGGTTTGTAAGTACAAACATGCTCCTGTGGATCTATCCCCTCGCCACACACACACAGGAGCTCCTTTCAAGGAGCCAATGACATTTTTTTCCATCTGTGCCTAAAAATGTTATGATTCGGTTTTAGCACAGTGACCCTGATAATGAAAATGCTTGAGTTAAAGATGGGGACACATCTCAATCTTATAAAAATATACCAGTATTAACCAGACCCTAAACTCAGAGAGGGCACTTCACACGTGCACGAGACTAGTAAAATCGACAAGAACCCAGAAAGCGGTTTCTAGGACTTTTTATGGATTAAGTACTCTCTCCCACACAGACGCACGACACGCATGCGCACGCACACACACGCACGCGCACGCACACACACGTTTTCATACTGTTAGTTTCAGTAAATCCAGCCTATCTGGATTAAGTGACAGGGATGGGTTTTTACAGGTTTTGTTTCTGCAACTATAGGGCACCTACTGTAACAATAGCTTAACAACACTGAAAACTTCAATTAAGTTCACCCTGTTTTTAGAAAGTGTCTAAGTGTAAATAAATGCAAAGTCACCACTTCTTTTAAAGTTAGCCGTTTCTAGGAAATCAGATATGGTTTTGAAAATGCAAGTAGTATTCTGGAGAATAAGGCCAAAAGAGAGCTGCTGAAATCTAAATGACAGACTAACGTAAAATGAAATCGGGATGTTTATACATTTTGGAGATGGGACACAAAGGATATTAAGAAAAAGGTCTTCTTTCCTCCCCATTCAAAAGCAGCCATTCTTCTGCTGTCATAGAAACGGACTCAGATAGCTCCCTTTCAAGAGATGTGCGGTCTATTTACCACTGAGCAGAGGTGATAGGGTCAGTTCGAGTGCAGGAAACAACAGCCTAAAAAAGAAAATTTCAAGACGGGGAGGGGTGGGAAAGAAGGGTTTTCTATTAATGTCACAGAACACCGTTCTGGAGAACACAAACCGCCCTATTTCTCCTGGGGTGAGTGCAGATGAAAATATGGAACCAAATTGGGAATTTTTGTTTGTTTCCCTCTCAACTAGCAGGTTCCTTTAATCAGCTCATTTGTACTTAAAGCTAGGTAACCCGTCTGTTCTCCCACCCACTAAAATGGGCCCATGTGTCGGGACGCCTGCAAATCTCCTGTTTAGACTACTTACCTGGTTTAACACAACATGTTCGCCTGGCCTAGAAGAGTAGCAGAAATGGAGCCGGGACAAACACTAATGACACGAGGCCCAGAAAGAAAGCTGTGCCCCACGCCCCTCCGCTGGCTCTTCATTCCCTGCCCCCCCCAGTCCTGATCCTCAAGTCCGATGCTGTACTAGCCGTAACCGATTATTTGGAGGAAAAAGACATTTAATTTCATACTCACTCCAGCCCTTAATGAACAACAAAAACATTTTTAAGCACATGGAAACGAGCCTACTAACCTGATTTTTAGAGCCCAAATTCTCTATTTTGATCTATGTGCAAAAAGTATTGGTACTTTTCAGTTTATACATTTGTTAGTATCCTGTGCTGGCTCGCCCGTGTCCTCACTCGGGTCTACAGACGACAGCACCGTCAGAGGCTGTCAGGTTCTAGCTACGTCCCGTTCAGCCCGTCCTAGGTGTCTTCACAGTGACCTCGCCTAGCACAGTCCCCGTGTGGCCTGGGGGCCCATAGCGCACTCCCCTAGCTGCTCTGCGGGCATCCTTGTCACTCCACTAACTTAGTGGAGTTATGCTCTTTGTAAAATGCGCCTCACCTCTATGCCCCCCCCCCCCTTTCTAAACAGTGTTTTTCACAGAAAAACTCCCCATCTGGGGCTGGCTGGGTGAAGCCTGGGACAGACTGCGGGCCAGGCAGGGCTCCCAGGGGGCGTCAGCGGTGGCCCTGGGCCACTGCTTCAGCTCAGTCCCGCTGCCGCCCCTCTCTGCCCACCGATCGTGCGGACGTTTCTGTAGAGACTGGGGCACATTAACGGCTTCAGGTTTAGCGAATCACTGAAAACACGAATGGGTTTAACTGCACTGAGGTAAAGACAAGTTGCCACTTAATTATATACAGTTACCAATGAAGACTTTTATTCAAGCTCAAAGTAAAAAGTAATTTAAGAAAAATGAAGTACCAGATAAACTGTAACATATAGTTATTGTAACTCAGAAGTATCAAAACAGGAATTCTTGATTCTCTAAGTGGTGGTCTCTGCAAAATGGAGCTTAAAGAAATCTTTTACATACCAATTTGATAAAATAATCTGCTGACCACGGTCTGTCACTTTCTCTTACTATGAGCTTTTGGGAGAATCCGTGCTAGTTTAAGGCCAATTGTGTTTGTCTTTCTTCTCCCCTCCCTGACTTTCCCGCTTCTCCCTGCAGCCGCCCTGCCCCGCACCCACGGGACAGTTCCTGACACCCAAGCCTTTCCCCGCTCTGGGTCCTGAGTGCACCAACTCAGGCCGGTGACAGATGGCAGGCTTGGCTGGGCCCCAAAGGGGACTTAGTACAAGCCCTTTTCTTCACCAGAATCTTATCTCGGGGGTACTCCCACTCCTCCTCCCAGCCTAACAGCCGCGGTCCCCCAGGAGCCTCTACTAGTAGAGAAGGGGAGGGAGGGAGTCTCGAAGGAGAGGAAGTCGGCTGCATTCAGCTGTTACGGGGTTTAAAAGCACAACGTGAACATCAGGCTTTTGGCTTATTCTAAATGTGAAATTCTCAGGGTTAAAAGTGCTTTTCCACGAAAGAGACCTTCCCTTAAACCGAAGGGGGAGGGGAGGCAAGGACTACCCACAGCACCAGTATAGAATGAGGTTCAGTATGGCAATATCCGGAAAACTGAGAAGGAGCTTTCTGTAAATTTATGTAGCTCTACAGGTCAGAATATCAAGGGCCATTAAGATCAAGGACTGTGAGGTTTTAAACCCAGTTTCGGTCTGTCTGGAACCTGCTGAATTCTTCGGACAAGCTCAAGCAGACTAGGAACTTCCCCAGTGGTTACCCCTCATCGCCACGCGCCCGCTGGATCGCACCAGAACACCTTCCCGAGCCGAGAACAACTTGGAACGTGCTTTGTTGCGAACCTATGTGGACTACTGATCTCTCCTGTCGGCAGAGGTTTAAAATTCTCTTTTTAATCTTGAATTTCTTCAACATCAGGTACTGATGTTCCTTCAGGAATAAAACAAAGGGGGGAAACCTTCACGGTATGACTCTGGATCCCCTGGGCAAGTCTCATGTGGGGCTGCAGAAGAGCGTCAGTTATACTGCGTTATCTAAATCACAGAGGGAACTTTTTGAAGCTGGTTTAGATTCCAAATGTATACAAATGAAGTCACTTTAATCCTATAAATACTTCTTAATTTATTTTTAAAAAATTGTGCTGTTAACCCTTTTACGGGGCAACAAGCTATGTGAAAAGTACAAAACTTTTTGTCAAATGTAATATTGAGAGTGCTTTTGACATAGTTCACTGGTTTATCATCTGGATCAGTATATACTGCGCAACGGGCAAGGCTAGAATCCATGAACCAAGCTGCAAAGATCTCAAGCTAAATAAGGCGGAAAGATTTTGGAGAAACAAAAGAAGGAAATTCTTTCCTATCCAATGTATACTCTTCAGACTAATGCACTCCTTCTATCAAGCCTTCTAAACTGTTAAATAAAGTTTTCCAAACAAGCATTTAAACTTCATTACACAGAAGAGCAACAAGAATGGTATCCCACCAGACAAAAGGCAGGAGGGAAAAAAATATATATACTGAGTTCAATGGGTAAGCCTGAATGTAGCACAGTTCTTCACAACCGATGGGGGGATAATTCAACATGGTGTCCAACAACGTTCTAACGACGTGCTTCATCTCAACTGGTTACTATGAAGCAAGGTGTAAATGTTTGGCCCCAATCGGGCTTCAGAAATGGTTCTTTTTTCATGACGAGCATGTCTGTCCAGCTATCAATCATGTTTGTTTGCACCAAATCCCAAGCCATTAAAATACGACTAATTTTAAGTTAAACAGAAGTCGTCTGCTCCACATTCGCCATCAACTATCCATGCTACTGCATTCCTCTGAATGAAGACAGGATGAAATGTATTTCGGGGACGGGGGGGGGGGGGGGGGGGAGAAAAGGGGAGGGGAAGAAAAAAGTCACCAGTTAGAAAGTTTTAATATCAGCGCATCATGACATTACAAACCGTACTACCACTGAAAACAATCACATCATAGCAAGTTCTTGGTCTTTCCATCATAATCTTTAGAACAATGTGTCCGTATTGTGTCTTACTTAGTCTGCTTATTATAGTTTAAATTCATTACTTTGAATATTGGAAAACCCAAGTGAATAATCAAATTAGAATCTCATACTTTAAAAATGAACCTTGAAGTAGCTCTGTGGAACAGAAAATCTTTACGATTAGATGACAAAAGGAAAGAGGAGTGAAGTCCAAGGTAGGAGGGCGCCTGGGACCGCGTGCTTCGTCCGCTCAGCCTGGAATTCTGTGCTACGTTCCCACTGTTTTCGGGAACGGGTCAGGAAGCCTCCTGCACACAGTTCAGTGGCTATTACGGGCACATTCACAGGGTTGGACAACCGTCTCGTCACCCACTAGCAGTCATACAAATGGCAGCACACAGCCCTCAGCACCCCACCGATCTACTTTTGGTGTCCAAGGACCTGCCCACTCATTTCACATAACAGGGTCGCACTAAGTGGTCTTCTGCGTCCGGGTCTTGCACTTGGCATATTGTTTTGGAGATTCGTCTGCGTTGCAGCATGTGTCTGCTTGATCCTATTCTACTTTACGCATCCCTCAAAACGATACAGTAGGGAACTCTACTGTTAGAATAAAAGGTCAGCAGATGGGTTTCTGAAACGGGAATCAAATATTTTTGCTTAAATAACTTACAGTATCTTAGGGTGTCATGATTTTTGAATGTCATTTTCTTCAGCCTCATCTATATTTTTCAAAATGTCTATTCCAAACAGGTATAACTTTCATTAGTAAAAAAATAAAAAATAAAAAATTCAAGTGGAGGAAAAGAACCCAGAAGACACTTTTTTCCTGTTTTAGGTATAAATGAACTTCTTGCCAAAACACAAAGCAGAGATGCTGCATTGGACCAGATCTCCCAAGGGCGCCAGATGAGGCTCACCCACGCGGTGTGTGTCCGCATCGACCTGACCCGCCCGACACCAACAGAGGGGGCAGCTTGGACTTCACGGTCGTACAGGCATAAGCTCAAAGCTGTGTCTTAAGTATGTCCGCTTACCAGGTAAATCTCTTACTATCTACCTAATATTTCAAATCAAATATGCTTCCTTGAAGAAATAACTTCCAAATGACTGATAAAATGAGAGAAACACATGTAATCACAGTTACGGATCTGTAACACGTCAGTCCCTGAGAGCGGGCGCTGAAACCTGAACAGGACAACACACGGAGGCAAAGGGTCTCGGTGCCGGCAGATTTCCCAGAGGCACGCTGGCCCGTCCCGCAGTGATGCAGACACAGAAAGGCCCTTCAGGCTCTGAACCACTGAGCAGCGGGTCTCAAATTCTTCACCCACGTCCTCTTCATGCGCCGACTCTCATCTCACTGCAGCTGGTCTTTCTCACTAAAACGTCTAGGTGGGACACGCGGTGAACAAAAATCTCGTCATCTGTTTTCTGGGGAACTTGCTTCCTTCTAAGCAAACCAAATATTTCACTTGCTCTGTTTGAGAGAAGAGCAGTACGTCCTTTACGTGAGATTTCTCATCGTGTCTTCCCTCCAGCACCGGTGTCTTGCTCAACCGCACCATATCCTCACGGAAAACCCTGCAGACTCGGGACGGCGACTCCGTCTCCCCCCCGACAGAAATGCGGGCAGCCCCCCCACCCCCGCCACAGGACTGTGCAGGACAGCCCGGTGTGTGCCCAAGGCACAGGGCAGATCGGAGCGTCCTCTCTCCAGGTCACGCACGGTGCCCTGGGGCCAGGGGTCACACGGTGTTATGGGTGTGTGTGCTCAAGAGCAAATCGTTCTGAAGTCATTCACATTTTGTACTATTAGCTAGTTCTCATGGGTGTGAAAATATAAAATGCTTCCTGCATCACGGAGATTTTCAAGATGTGCTGAGCTGAAAAAACTAAACAGCAACGCGGCTGTAAATGAGGTGGTGCGTTCCCATTCATCTTCCCCAATGTCACCACCACACACGTGCACGCGCACACACGTGCCAAACACGCACACCCATACCACACACGCGCACATACATGTACCAGACACCCCCCCCCCACACCCACACCACACATGCACAGACAGACAGACACAAACACACACACACCCCTGTATGTCAGGTTACTGAAACTCCTGTGGAGAGAGTACAATCTCTAAAGCAGGGAGGAAGTAAATTCTAGCCCACACTGAAAAGTTTCCAACAGGCCGGGCCATGTGTCACCCGGAGGAAGCGCAGGGACGGTGTGCGGTGGTGTTACCTTCAATATTCTGGTGGTCTATAAAAGGTGCTGGTCCCCATATTCTAACAGTGCCATCGTCTGAGGCGCTGGCCATCATGGATGGGATCTGTGGGTTCCAGCTCACACAGTTCACTGTGCGCGTGTGCCCTGTCAGCTCCGCAATGGGCAGCTCGCTACGCTTGTGCCAGATGTAAACCTTGTGATCTGGATAAACAGGAATTCAGAGAGAGGTCAGGGTGCTGTTGTACTTCAACAAAACCAACTGATCTGAAATTTCTCATCATCACACACAGAACATAGGACTCGATTTTTAGAACTTAATATGACATGTATAGTTTAATTCCCTATGAGAAAAGCATTTTAACAAAACATATGGTTCCCTTGTTAAAGGTGACTGATTAGCTCTCAAGTCATTATGAAGTCTGCAGTATTCTTTAATACCGGAGAAATGGATCACAGGCAAGATCTCTCAATGTAAACAAACGTAGGACAGAGACGATAAACGCTCTGGAAATGGGGGGTGATGGAACCGCGATGCGTCCAAATCCAACAGCAGCAATAACGCAGACGACTGCTAAACCTCTGCGGAGAGTTCACCGCGTCCTAGGTGCTAGATACATCAGTGACTGACTTATCATTTTCACCACCGCCGCCACGAGGCGGGTGCTGTGCTTCTGCCCTTCCCGGGGAAGGGGCCTGAGGCACTCGGATGACCCGCCTCACACCCGCCCTCCACCACCGGCCACCGCTAACTGTGGACACACCACCCACTCTTGGCGATCCTTCATCTGCACACGACATGGCGTGAGGGTAAAATCAGTTTGTGTATGCAAGAGTTTTGGAAAGAGCCTGGCAGAGAGTATACAGCGCACGTTACTGTAAAGAGGGACCTACGTCCAGGTGACAGTTCTCAAACAGAAGGCAGACCCTGCGTGAGTGACAGAAGCGCTCCACCTGAAGGCGAGCCGCCAACTAGCGGCCGGTGGGGGAGCTCCCGGGGGATGAACTTCCCACGGAGCAAACCTCAGCGTGCTGAGAAGCAGCTCATTTGTGGTAAAAGAACACGTCCTGCCTTCAAAGCGTCTAACGTGAACATGAAAGGCTGGGACTCCCTCTGAGCATTGTGTGTGCGTATGGGAAGCAAAAGCTGACATACTCACTGGAGAACTGAATTATACTTTCCTAGAAGGTGTATGTTGTTCAGTCATTTTTTCCTTGCATAAAATGAAATAAGCAAAAAAAGAAAAAAACAGAGAAAGACAAAACAGATTAGCTACGCTTCCCCTTGAACTGAGGAAGTTCACAAAGTCACAGTGAAAAGTATGAATGCACCGGACACCTGCCGGCCGCCAGGGGGAGATGCTTTGTGAGCACACACTCAAGGATGGTGTCTGCCAGAGAGGCAGCAGGCCCTCGGACTCGCAGGGTAAGGGTCAGAGCGACAGGCTTGCTGACCGAGCTCTGCCGGCCGCCGCGGTCCATGGAACCCACGGCTTGTGTGGCGGTAAAAAAGAAAGCAGGGTTTTCTACACATTGCCCACACAGTGAAAAAGCTTGAGTAATGATGTAACTTTTTTGAAAACACCTCCTAGTTGCTCTATTTCATACTGGCATTCATGTATTTGGGATTTGGAAGGTTCTTAGAATATATTCCTTGCAAATAAATGACAAATGGATTAATGTGATCATCTTGGGACATAATGCATTCACTATGTCCACTTGGTGCTGAAAACATTTTTCAGAACCATTCTAAACCACCTGACTCGTGAGAATGCTCATCTCTTCACTTCATGTTTCATTTTTAGCCCAAAGAGAATATAATGTGGTTTGATTAATTAATAATGATTCATCATTAGTTCAGAGTTAGTTCGGGCTTTAAAATTAAAGGACTGACATCACTAGGGATAATGGTAGTCACATGTATTCTGAAGCACTTCTAGGGTCCATATTACGTTTAGAAAGACAGGGAGCATAACCAAGAGGGGAAGCCCACCAGAGGCAGGGCTGAACAGAGCTTGGGAGAGAGACTGGGCAGGGGGGGGTCAGCGCTAACAAGCAGGCAGAAGACTTCATGTGCTTGGACCAGGCGAAATGAGGAGCTAGTGCAGAATGTGGGAGAAAATAATTGGAAAGATGTGAACTTCTCAAAAGTGTTACCTACAAACCAACTCTTCTCTCTTCTCAATCTTACCTAATTTTTTTTTTTTTTTTTTTAAAGAGAGCGCGTGAGTGGAGGGGAGGGGCAGACGCAGGGCAGAGTGATAAATTAGACTCTCAAGCAGACTCCCCGCTGAGCACAGAGTCGATCCCATGACCCTGAGCTGAAATCCAGGGTCAGATGCTTAACTGACTGAGCCACCCAGGCACCCTGACAGATGTTTTTTTTTTTTTAAGAGAAAGAAACAAAAGATAAATTCCTATGCTTCATATGAATCCCTAAAGGTCTTTGTCCTAATTCTTAAATACATCTTACACACAAAGGGAAAACCCGTGTTACTCTGTGATCCTCGTATCTAACGAGATCAGTTTTTCGTCGAGATAGGGGTGGTCAATACCTTGGATAATGGAACATCACCAACAGAATCCAGTTCCTTGGTCTATGCTGTAAAACTAGACTCAGTATTTTTAAAAGTGACTTAACTAATGTGCCGCTGTAGCACTTAGAGCAGTATACAGCAGGCGCTCAAGAAAAAGGTGCTGAAAGAGATTCTGCCATAATTTGCCCTTATTTATGCTTCTAGTGCCTGGAAAAGCACACTCGCTTTTAATACCTATCTGTGTTGCCTCTTTTAAACAATTTTTTTTTAAAGATTACTTATCTATTTATTTGAGAGAGAGCGAGCGAGCGCGTGCACAAGCAGGGGGAGTGGGAGAGGGAGAAGCAGGCTTCCCGCGGAGCAGGGAGCCCGATGTGGGGCTCGATCCCAGGACTCTGGGATCATGACTTGAGCCGAAGGCAGACGCTTAACAACTGAGCCACCCAGGCGCCCCTCTATTTTAAACAATTTCTATTTTAAATTCGACTGACTACTTTAGGAACAGGACTGCCTGGAATACCGATGTTATTAGATTGGAGAGTACGTGTATTCAGAAAGTAGTAGAGACAATTCTACAATTCAGCTTTTCCAAGACCGTAAGAATCCTCAAACTAAATTATTCTCTTTGGCCATTAAAGAAACACTGCAGGTCCTAACCAGAGTCGAGTTTGTCTAAGTTCAGGTAAAACATTGTAATTAACCCTAACTTCATAGATCCTACGAACCTCTGCACACCATCACGGAAGATTAACTAAATCTTGCTCTGACGCACGCACCACGCACACCTCCCCATGGCCAGAACGGGCATGCTGATCTATGACGATCCGGACTCAAAGGCATTCCAAAAAGGGGAAAAAAAACCCCCAAAAAAAACAAAAAGGGGAAAAGAACAGTGTGCCGGAGAGATAAAACTCCAACAATTGTCAATCTCACACCCTGCATTCGCCTGGAGACGTGGCTACCCTCACGCACTGAGTCCATCACAGAGCTCCCCCCCGACCCCCCGTCCATCCACGCGAACGACCGCGTGCACACAACTCACCCTCACTGCCACTAGCGATGAAGTCTTCATTATGGCCTCCGAAACATGAATGAATCGTATAAAACCCTTGTGTGACACCTTGATACTTTCTTACTAAAACTCTGTCTTGCAAGTCCCATAAATGAACTCCCTGTAGGCAAAAGAAAATAGACGTATTTATTCTCCCTCAAAAGAATTTTAAAAAGTAATTTGTGAATATTCCTTTGCCTGATGGAACATTTTCAATTCCTATTTACCCAAAATGGCAATGTTCTGATAAATTAATGGTTGACTCTACAAACCTAAGGACCAAACACATACAGTAAAATTAAAAAATTTGTGAAAATAATTATTTCTATATGTATACACCAAAAATCATACTAAATTTTGAACTAAGCTAAATCTTTATAATTATAATAAACTTACCTGAGTTGCTACATTTAACAAAGCTAATCGGCCATTCTTGGAAATAGTAAAAGACATAATGGGATGATCTTCTTGTACTCTGTAACCAGAAAATAATCTGTTAAAAGCAACATACTAAGAATCAAGAAAAAATTATCAAAATATAAAATGTTCTAGCTTAAACACTGCAATTTTGTCTATAATCAGTATGAGAGACTGTATTTCAATTAAGAAAAAAAACGTGAGTTAATGGTTATGAAGCACCACCTGACCACCAATCCACTTTTTTTTTTTTTTTAAAGATTTTATTTATTTATTTGACACAGAGAGAGAGATCACAAGTAGGCAGGCAGGCAGGCAGAGGGAGAAGCAGGCTCCCCCTGAGCACGGAGCCCGATGTGGGACTTGATCCCAGGACTCTGGGATCATGACCTGAACCGAAGGCAGACTCTTAACCGACTGAGCCACCCAGGTGCCCCCCACCAATCCATTTTAAGGTCAAACCCAAACCAAAACATAAAAACTCTTCTCAAATAGCGAGTTCCACCACACATTTTAAATAAAGTAATTATTTAATGGATAAAAAAATAGTTACATGTTCCTATCTGTAAGGTCCTCGAAGTTGTACCCCCGGATGCGCTGGTGTGTGTCTGATGCCAGAACAGTCTTGCCGTCGCTCAAGCACCAAAGGCATTGCACTCTCACCCCTTCCCAGGAGTCAAGGAGGTTCCCATCTAAATCCTGGGGAGAAATTCACTGTGAACCCCATTATGAAACAGCGCTTGGGAAGCAAAGAACCAAAAGAATCTCTTAGCAGTATCTTTTTGTAATAAGTTTGTTTTTTCCTGCTCGACTTAATTGTTCCATAAGTGGTTTTCATCACGAAAATGTGAATATAGGTCAAATTTCATTACAACAATACCTCAGGGGGAGGGGGAGAGAATCTCTGTAAAATCGGTCTTCCCGTCAATAAGCAGCCAGGCGCAGATAATGACAACACACACAAAGAAAGAATCCCTAAGTTCTAAGTGAGGGTCTCCCTACTACTGGGAAAGAATTCAAATGTTCCTTTAAAATGCGTTATACTGGGACCTGTCCTATACTATTCTGAAGCTGGGATATGGAAAAGATTACTAAAACATTACTTATAGCTTTATGGAACTCAGAAACTGTTAGGGCATTTTAAAAACCATCACCAAATTTGTAATGTGTTCTACAGATCAAAGCTCTAAGGATCATTATCTTGTTGAATATTCAAAGTTCTGAGAGGCATCCCATGTCCATTCCACAGATGGGGGAGCTGCCAAGTCCTGGACCCTGAAGGTGTCAACACTATAGGGGACAGTGGGGTCAGCAGAGACACACATGGGTCATCTCGCAGCCAGGGAGTCAAGAACAAACGGTTTTGTGGCCGGAAGTACAGCATGGAGACCAGCTGGACTGCATATCTGAAAGTTGCTGAGAGAGTAAATCTTAAAAGTCCTCATCACAACTGTGTATGGGAACGGCTAATTACTGTGGTTGTAATTTTCAATGCACACGGGTATCAAAACGTTATGTTGTATACCTGACGCTAACATAATGTTATAGGTCAACTATACATACTCCGTTGAAACAAAGGGAAAATAAGTAAGTAAAAAATCCAAGTAGTGTATTAGCTCATGGATAGAAACTCCAGAAATAACTTTTTAAACTACTGGGAAAATCACAGGTAGATCAGTAAGGTGTGCTGAGATGACTGGGGGAAGGAAAGAACTTGTGGCTCATAAACATGCTTTGGGGACAGGACACGAGGTTCCATGAGTCCCATGGCCGGCTTACCAACAAGACACCTGTGGTCTGTACCGGGCACACAGAGGTCTCTATGACCAGTGACCTTCAGCTACATTGAATGATTTACAGGATTCATGATCTTGTTTAATTGTAATCCTAAGACCACACGTGGAAGTGCCCACTGGCAGCAAGCCGGGCCGTGACACGAGACACGGAAACCAGACAGATGTTCAAGGCAGAGTCTACCTTGTCACGAGATTGGTCACCTATTCCTTATTGTCATCATCCCACCAACCCGAGATTAATGGGGCAGATACTTCAAATAAAGAGTGGAAGGTTCTCTGGTAGTGCTCATCAGCACTTTTAGTCCTCACATATTTAAGACGGTCAACTCATGAAATTCAGCACAGCTGGGATACAAATCCTCAAAAGAAAGTACTAAATATTTTCAATCCTATACATTAGAAACTTGTTTATGAGAATAAAATATTTAGTAAAATAATTTAATGTTTTACTAAACTCAAAGTCTAGGCTTGGTATAAACATTTTAAAATGGTTAAAAAAGAAAAAAACCACAGAAAGTTCTATTGGATGGTGCTTATTTAGAAAGATAGCTAAGTAGGTCTTCACAGAATATATTTCATAAAGGAATTCTTTATTTCCACAAAAGGAGCGGGCAGTGAACGGGGGCAGGAGGTACTCACACACTGGTAGAACTGGCCGCGCTGACCTCCAGTTACGAAGCGCTTCCCATCCGGATTCCAAGCCACACTCGTCAAACTGTCCTCATGAGACTGGCTCATTTTTGTCCTTAGCTCTCCCGTCTACAAAGAAATAAAACTGTGGCTAACACCTTCAAGATAGGCTTCTAAAGGGAATGTATAAAGAAAAAAAAGTAGTAACTTGGGTATCAGGTCAGTTTGGTATTCCTAATCAGAGAAATGAACTGTTCTAACTGGCCTTACAAAAAACCAACCAACCAACCAACCAACCAACCAACAAGACTGCAGCTCTCCGAAGAGGAATGAAGAACTAGAAGAACCAGGAGCTGAACAACACAGCACAGATGACCCCAACAATAGGTCTGATGAGATAAACTCTTAAGAAAACTCTCATCTTCAATGACGTTTATAAATGAAATCATATTTTCCCCAAGTAAAAGGAGAAGCTCAGTGCTACAGGCACTACTCCCTTGAGTTCCCATTTCTCCTCAGTCCATAGTTCTTGGCAAATTTTACTCTAAAACCGTCGAAACTGCAGTTAGCAGTTCCTCAAGAACATGATTAATGGACAGAAAGAGTAGGGCCCCTGAACTAAGGTAAGGGTGCAGCAGTTCTCAGTTATGTGAAATTTCCTATTTGAGATGCTAAAAATGTAGTAGGGAAGATGGAAGAGAGAAATGAAAACTATTTTTCTGGTATCTAATTTTCTCTCAACTGAAAGTACAGAAAAGAGGGACTTTTGTACTGTTTAGCATAGCCATTTTACAGGATTCCCAAGTCAGAAAGACTATTTACTGGTTATGACCCTAAGCTATCCTCCTGTTATTTTTTTCTGTTATCGAACTTAGAAGGTAGACACATACCATTTAATCTAGTCTTGATTCCATTTTGTTCATGGATTAGAAACAGGCTCTGAGAGATAACAGCTGCCCTTGGTATAATAAAAAGTACATGGGCATAATTTTCCTGTGAGAAATGGGTAATCAAAAGCAGGAAAAAAAAAAAAGTGAAAACAAAAGTGTATCATCAGGGAACAGGGCCAAGTACTAAAAGCAAAGAGGGCACAAAAACAGAAAGCCAGAGGTCTCCCTTTATACTGGAAAAAAAATCAGCCATTTTAAAACCTTCCCCCATGCTGCTAATAGGTCTCGCTGATTTATCTTTTTTGGGTTGCTAGACAGAAACAGTTAAAAGTTCAGAATCCCAAGTACACAGGCAGTGGCTGAATCCTCTGCATGTTGTGCTCACACAAGTTCATACACTAAGTGCTGAGGCAGATCTTTTCTTCTGCTGCGCAGAGGACGGTGGGTGTATGAGGGAGTCTATCATTAGGAAACTACCTCACAATATAAGGAACAATGTGCAAACTGACTAAAAACAAAGTCTGTAAGGTAATGCACAAATAGTTCAGCCACAACACCCTCTAACTGTCCAGAAACTCAGAATTGACTCAAAGGAAGACTACAGCCACCATCAATTCCCAGTCCACTACTGGACGATTAGGACTCCATACGTCTTCTCTTTGAGGGGAAAAAAACCCCCCAAAAAACCCATTTTGTCTTTTAGGTCAGATTCATTCCAGTCTATTCTAGTGCGAGAAAGCCGTCTCTTCTCTTCTGGACTTTGCCGCCCCACCCCCCGCCGCCCCAGCCCCCCGCACCCAATCACAAACACCAATGACACACTGGTTTGATGAAAATGGCCTAAAGACATCTGGGGAGCAACTGGGGATTTTAGTTATGACACGAACATTAGATATTAGAGAATGATAGCTAACGTTCCTGAATAAGATGAGGACGTGTTATATGAGGGAATGTTACTTTCTAGAAGATACATGCTTAAGTATTTGGTATAAAACATCGCATCTGTAATTTCCTTCCAAATGTTTTGGACGTGGATGTCTGTGTACGCACGTCTACATGTGTGCATGCGTGTGTCCACATAAAATATACAGAATGTTCATTGCTGCATCCGAGGTGGTGGGCAAGGGTCACCACTGTACTCCTCCACTTTCCTTAGTATTTGACAACTCTCCTAATGAAAAGCTGGGGTTGAAACGTAAGTAGTAAGTGGGCGTAAGAAGACCCTACTGTGTGACAGCAGGGCGGGGATTATGGCGTATCGCCCTCAGGTGTGTCTCAGTATTCGCTCTGCCCTCTGCACACTTGTGCAGTTTTAGCTCCACTCTCTCAGTAAAAACCGACTCATGTACAGGTCCCCGAACTCACAGTCCTAGCCCTTCAGCGCACACTGGTATACTCAGGCCACAGCCCCGACCATACCCTCGCCTCGGGGCAGAAAAATGAAAAGAACAGCATCTAACCAGCCTTCCTTTCTTACGGAAGGAAGTTAAAAAAAAATTTTAAATTGGAACTATAAGGTGTCCAAAATAGTACAAAAATAATGGAACTTAATGCAAATTTTTGTAAAAAGAAAAAAAAAAAGGGACCCTGGATAAAGGTCAAGTTTTGGTTTAGAAACAGTAACAGAGTCCTTATTAAAGTACTGAGACATTACTTTTCCTAAACTAGATCAGCGTATTAAACACAGTAAGGAGAGGATGATATGACCGCCACCAGAATGAGAGATCTCGTTCCCTGCAGATGTTTGTAGACTTGAAAGGTCAAGTTTCACGTACAATCATCAAACTGTGAAACCACCATAAAATCTTCTTGGAGGTAAAAGTGCCACGGTAAATAGTATGAATTCTGCAGTACAAAGCACAACATTACTGAAAATACTCTTTCGTCCTTCTTTTAAATACTCTATTGTGCTCAGCCTGATAGTTAAGTTGCTAAGCGTGGACACCTGGGCTCCATTCGCTGAATTCTCTTTTATGAGGGACACACTCTGGTCACTGTGGCTGAGTGGCTGTGTTCTGGCGAGAATCAAGCTATAAGGAGTGCGTGCAGGACGGCCACGCTGTACTGAAAGGCTCAAGCAAGGACGAACGTGCTCACCTGTACATTCCAAAGCCAGAGCTCAGAGCAGTCGTCTGGGCCACAAGCAACAAGGTAGCTGTCGTCCGGACTCCACGCGATGTAGGAGACGCCGTAAGCATGTCCTTCTAAGGTTTTAAGCAGTTTTAGCAGGTGTGTATCCTAGGAGGGAAAGAGACCACTTGGTTAGAGTCCTCAAAGTCCATGGTTTTCTGGCATCAGAACTGAAATAGCTGCGAGGATATACGTTGATGATGTAATGAAATCTGAGGTTTTCACAGATTTCACCAATTTCCGCCTGACCTGAAGCCCCAACAGCGTGCTTCATAAAGCCTTGCTCACACTGCAACACCTAGTGGGCACCTACTCCACACCAGGCCCGGTGTGCCGGATGCAACGTAAAGACAACACAGGCTTCGTGCCTGTGAGGCTTCTCAGGAAACTGAAAGCAGGGGTACCAAGAGTGACCTCTTACTTATTTTTGAAAACAGTCTAACTTACGCACCATAAAGTTCACCCTTCACAGTGCGCAATCCCGTGACCTTGAGTGTTCTTTGCCCCACAAAGAAAGCCCACACTGGTTAGCAGTGACTTCGCAACCCCCACACCCCTTCCTCCATGGATTCGCCTATTCCGGACATTTCACACACGGCATCCTACCCCGGGGGGGTGTTCTGTAACTGCCTTCTCTAGCTCAGTGGAATGTTGCCGGGCTTCACCCGCTCTAGCGTGTGTATCTTACTCCTTTTCGTTGGTCGACAGTCCGTTTTATGGAAATACCCTATTTTGTTCATCCACTCAGCAGCCAATGAACGTCTGGCCTGTCTCCAGCTAGGACTACAGACAAGTTTTTGTGCAGATCTGTGTTTCTGCTTCCTTTGGGGACACACGCTGGAGCGGAGCTGCCAACTCTAGGTCTCCTGAGCGTCCGCACCATGCCCCCTTCTCACCAGCAGCACTGCGGCTTCGTGCTCCTCAGTAAGAACACCGGTCGCCAACAGTACCTCAGCCCAGTCTCATAACCTGAAGGTCAAGTGTTCCTCCCCCGCCCCACATGACAGGGAAGGAGACGGAGTCTGCCATGGTGAGAGGCAGCGAGGGCTGTGCCTGGGCTGCTGGCCTCTCACGAAAGTGGACACCTTTGCTTGAGGCTAAGGGGTGCAATTTTACCCAGTGAGTGGTGAGCTGCTCAAGATTTTTAAGCTGGTGAGTACATAACAGAGTATTTGGTTTTAGGAGGAGAACTTGCACGACAATGTGGAAGATGAATCAGAATGAACAGACGGGGGGACACGGACACCCCTAAAGAGCCGACAAGAGCCATTAGAGTTAAGACAAGAAACGAGGTCCAAAACTAACACGGTCTGCGCTGAAAGACGTCAGATCAGAATGTACTTGGAACATAAAGTACGTATGACAGGAGGAGACAAGAAATGTCCAAAGACAACCTGCAAGTTTCTGTATGGGGTAAGGACGGATGTGCACAGGAAACAGAGCAAGAGGGATTTGGCTGCAGGTGGCAAAAAGTGATGAGTTAAGTGTTAGACTTTGGTCAAAGAATGACTGAGACCAGTACCGGGCCTGTGGAATTCTACTGGCGAGGACTCAGAAGCAATTAAAAATGGATCTGGAGGGGCGCCTGGGTGGTTCAGTCAGTTGGGCATCTGACTTTGGCTCAGGTGGTGATCCTGGGGTCCTGGGATGGAGCCCTGAGTTGGGCTCTGTGCTGAGACGGGAGTTTGCTTCTCCCCGCCCCTGCCCCACTCGTGCTCTCTTTCTTCCTCAAATAAATAAAATCTTAAAAAAAGAGAGAGAGAGAGAGAGAAATGGGTCTGGAACTCCTCTGATAAAACTAGATTGGGAATTTTTTTTTTTGCCAGAAATGTCAATGACAAATGGATATGGTACCTCGTTTCTTCACCGGACCTTACGTTTATCATTTATTCCATTACTTAGCCCATCTGCCATGTCTGACAAAAACTAGCTACCACTACCACTACTTCTGGGTCGTCCCTGGGAGAAGGCTAACAGGTGGGGCTCTTCGTGCCAGAGCATGGCACCGATGGCCACAGGCCAGCGTAACTTAACAGGCCGTTCGGGCTTTTGGATGGGCGCAATCACAGTGGTGCTTTGGATCCACACAAACAGTTTCTTCTAAACTGAATATAAACTACTTCAGAAGTATTTAACTAAAATACTAATTGTTTCAGCACATTAATATAATCCTGTAAAAAAATAAAATTGAAAATAAATGGGGATATGAACGCTAGATCTTCACAAGTAGTGTCTCTACCCTAACCTAGCTCAAGTGGAAATTCCATGTTCATGGAATCCATTCAACTGCTCAGATTTTGGGTTGGGAATGGGTAAAAATGTTTTTTGGGGGCAAAGGTAAGAAAACCTGTTAAAAGAAACCAGGCATTGGGATCACATCACATTAGGTGTGGAGCCTAACGCGGGGCTCCATCTCACGACCCTGAGATCTGACCTGAGCCGAAGTCAAGAGTCAGATGCTTAACCAACTGAGCCACCAGGTGTGTCAATCACCTCAAATCTTAAGGTCCTTCTCCACGTATTCTGTTTTCTATCCATTAAAAAATATACACACAAAACACATACTCAAAAATATCCCCAATTTTAAGTTTTTCAAATAGTATTTGACATAATAAAATGCTATCATACTATACCCTAAAGTCCATGGCATCTCAGACTGGAATGAAAGCATTAACCCTGCGTTTCCCAAGCTAATCTGGCCACAAAAGCCCTTTACACGTAACACCTATTCTGACAAAAGCACTCTGGTCTAAACTCCTTAGCCAAGTATACAAGATCCTCTCCTTGACTGGCGGCTACCAACTCCACTAACCTCACCTCCCACTTTGCAGTGTAACCTCTTCCCTGGGACTGCCCAAACCCCAGCCACCTTTTCCTTTTCCATGTGTCCTGCGGGGGCCAGTAGAAACTGGTTTTGCCTTGATAACGGTTCACTCCTTCTTCTGCTAGGACTCACTTGTCCTACTTTCCAGTTCCAGGGGGGTTTCTCCTTTGAGCCCCTGTGGCACCCACCACGGAACAATTACATGGTACTATCATGAGCTCATGGTGAGGCTGCAAATAAGCTTGTGCTCCATAAATGTGTGCTAAATGAAGGGCACTGTTACATACTGCTGCCAAAAGGAATCGTAATAAAGCACAGTTTTTTTTTTTTTAAAGATCTTAACTATTTGACAGAGAGAGATCGAGAGCACAAGCAGGGGGAGCAGCAGAGGGAGAGGAGAAGCAGGCTCCCCACCGAGCAGGAAGCACAATGCGGGACTCAATCCCAGGACCCCAGGATCATGACCTGAGCCGAAGGCAGATGCTTAACCATCTGAGCCACCCAGGCGCCCTGCCCTGGATTCTTTTTTTTAAAAAATATTTCCTTCTGTGGTCCGTTTTCTCTATTTTTTTTTTGATGTAAAAGTCCACAACTTTATTTGGGACTAATATCATATTCTATTTCTAAATTTTAAAGTAAGATTATTTAGTTATGATTTAAACCAAACATTTCTCCTTAACCTATGTAGAGGCATGTATTTCTTTTGATAGGTCAATAAATGTTCCATTGGCCAAAAGAAACAAATACTTATTTCTACAAATCTCTAAGTCATCTTGTTATAAACAAAGACAAAAATCTGATTTTAGAGAGAACTCAGAATTTTACATCCAGAATACAGTACTTTTTGTACGTAAGGTGGAGGGAGTGTTTAACAGAAGTTCCACAAATCACACAAGACAATGAAAGATTTCAGAAGGCAAAATGGTAATGAGTCTTTCCTAACTTGTGACAGAATGGTAAATTGAATATTAACAAAGATAAAACGGGCAAGGGGCATGAAGAGTAGCAGGTCTGGAGTACTATTCCCGGATTTGAGTCTTAACTCTGCCACTTACTAGCTCTGAGAGCCTGGGCACTTAATGTCTACCTCAGTTTCCTGATCTGAAAACAAGAGATGTGAGTGTCCTACAGAGTTATTCTGAGGAATAAACCAGCACACACTCTATATATCTACATATACCATCTAGAAAACACAGGAGGAGGTAAAACATGACAAAAATGACAGAGAAATGCTCTTAGGAAAGAACACGTTTATATATGCACCCTTAAAACATGTAATTAGATGACGAATTACCTTTTTGTAGTCTACACACACACACACACACACACACAGAGTACATACCGGATCAACTTGCCATATGATAACTGTGGTATCTTTCGATCCTGTGGCTAGTTTAGTGCCGTCATTGGAGAATTTACAGAACCACACTTCATTACAATGCTCCGTAAGTATCTGCTGAGTATAACATGGGAACTGCCTCCTAAAACAAAGAAGTTCACATATAATTATTCTTCCAAAATAGAGTAATCTAATAATGAAAAAGGTGAAACAAGTGATAAAACTTCTTTGGATATAAAAACTTTAAAAATAAGATAGGAATGCCTTTGCAGATCTCAATCATGTTTACAGTGGTATGTTGAAAAAAGATTATTACAACATTAGTCAAGGCAATCTCTGGGGAAGTCAGTGATTTGAAGTCGACTTCAGGGTACCATTTATTCTTTTCCCCTTTCTCAAGATTAAACAAGAGTAAAAGTATGTGTCCATCATAGAATTTTTTGGTCTGATTAAGTCAATTCATATAAATAAAAATTAACAATCAGGATTTTGAGTTTGTGTAAGTTGGCTGGCATCATGAGGAATGTGCATTTTTATTTACATAAAAGGAACCTGATGTAACAAAAAGAGACGAGGCACCACAGTCAGGCAAGCTTGGGTCACAAGCTTTCATGTCTCCGGCAAGTCATTTCACTCCTTTGAGCCTCAGTTCCTTCATCTAGAAAAGGACATTAATATACACCTAACAGGATTCTTCTCAGGACGAGAAAAACATCTATAATTCCTGGAACGCAATAGATACAAGTGATTACTGAGATATTTTGGGGACAGCAGAGAAGGTGCAATAGAGGGAAGGGGCTGCAGTGGCTAAGAATAAAGCCTTAAGAACAGGGGCAGCAGAGTGAGGGAGACCGGGTTCAAGTCCTGGCTCAGCCGTTTTCTAGGTCATTTCCCAGAAACCGGTAAACTCGTTTAATCCAAGTCTCAAGTTTTCCAACCATAAACTAAAGACAACGGTAGCTGCCTTATGGAATTTTTTATACGAGGATGACATACAAGAATGAGATGATGAGGGCGCCTGGGTGGCTCAGTTGTTAAGCGTCCGCCTTCAGCTCAGGTCATGATCCCGGGATCCTGGGATCGAGCCCCGCATCGGGCTCCCTGCTCAGCAGGAAGTCTGCTTCTCCCTCTTCCTCTGCCCCTCCCCCCTGCTCCTGCTATCAAATAAATAAAATCTTAAAAAAAAAAAAAGAATGAGATGATGAAGGTGGAGCATTCACATGGAGCCCAACACATGGCTGGCACTTCCTCAGTGACAACTACTACTATAGATTAAGGGCAAAGAACTCTACGACTTCCGACTTTGAGAGGAAAGGTAATCACAAGAGTGACTGTGCCCAGGAAGCACTTTTCAAACCATGTGTAAACCGTCTAACCCAGAAGCCCTGGCCACCTGTGGCTGCTCAGCACTTGAAATGTGGCTAGGACACCTGAAGAACTGGACTTTTAAATGTAATTTTAGTTTCTTTACATTTAAATTTAAATGGCCACATGTAACCAGTGGCTACTTTTTGGGTAGTATACACTCTATTAGAGTCTCTGTAAGATTATAAAAAAGTTATTTAAACATTAGCGGATAAAATTTTCTTTTCTTTCTTTGGGGGGGAGGGGGTGAGGCAGAGAGAATCGCAAGCAGACTCTGCGCTGAGTGTGAAGCCCGACGTGGGGCTCGATCTCACGACCCCGAGATCATGACCTGAGCCAAAACCAAGAATTAGAAGTTCAACTGACTGTGCCACCCAGGCACCCCATAAATGTTTCTCTTTTTAGCTCAAGTTCAGTTGACATGTAACAGTAAATGGGTTTCAGCTGTACAACAGTGACTACCACTATGTACACAGTGGTAGTCCACCAAAACATCCACCGCAAGTGTGTCACAATATCACTGACTAGATTACCTACTCCTCATCCCCAGGACTTGATGAACTTTTAAGTCTGTCCTGAAAAATGGTCTTCCCTAGTTTTTCCCCAACCAATCTATAATTTAAAAATGTATTTTATCAATTCACCAGCCCGATAATATATATTTAAAACTAAATTAACATTCTTTATCTGGCACACACAGAATCTACCTTAGCACTTGGCTATTTGGAGGCTGCTTTAAATTTTCAGATTGTCTAAAAATTGCTTTAATTTTTAATTTTTAAAAGATTTTATTTATTTGACAGAGAAAGACACAGCGAGAGAGGGAACACAAGCAGGGGGAGTGGGAGAGGGAGAAACAGGCTTCCCGCTGAGCAGGGAGCCTGATGCAAGGCTCCATCCCAGGACCCTGGGGTCACAACCTGAGCCAAAGGCAGACGCTTAACGACTGAGCCACCCAGGCGCCCCTAAAAATTGCTTTAATTTTAAATTATTATTCTGTATGTGAACTTAAACAGAATCGATACCAGCTGACATTTATTAAGCACTTACTAGATGCCAAGCACTGTGCTACATGTTTATAAAAAGTATTGCTAATTCTCAAAACTAACTTGCAAGGCAAGTAATATCTCCAACTTCATGAGGCTTGAAGAGGGCACGTAACTTAACAAATCATAAACTGGTAACTGAATTAGGTTTAAACATATGGCTGACTCTGCAACACCAGTTTTCTTTCAAATATCATTTTTTTTAAACTGCATTTTTCAAGACACTGTTAGATAAAATTCCAGTCAAATAAGTACTTTCAATATCAACAATGTTTCCCTGCCTCTTATGGGCAGTAATCAATAATGATGTCTTTTACAGAGAAACACTTAGGCACAAAATACACAATAATTCAAATGGGTAAAACGGATCATGAATGAAAAAACAGATCTAAAATCAGAGTAGCAAAATGTCCTTAAGGAAGGACCATTTCATAATCAGAATTTAGGGCACAAATCATCTAGTCTACTGACAATCAGTTGTAACTGAAAGTCATTAAAGGGGTATTTAAATTAACATTATTTTTAGTATTAAGTCTTTGAAAAAGACTAACAGCCCTAGTTTATTAAAATCCTAATTTTAGATGTATACAAGTGAAAGCTGATGACTGTTTTCAAGTAAATTTGAAATTTAAGGTGGTGTTAAAAATATCAGTATCTTCCCAAATAAAATTGAATAGTGTAATATTTTCATTAAACTGAATCCTAACATTTTAAGTTTCCATAAATATCTCCTAACAATCCTTTACTAAAAAATGAATACTTATAAAGTTACCTATGGAAACATCCTTCCACTGGTTGCTGGTGAAAAAAACTCCATAAATTTAACCAAATATATGTATACACTGTGAAAAATACAAATAATACACAATCTAATGAAAACCCTTCCGTGCTGATTAGGGTTTTAAAAAAAGTTACAGTTCACTTATTCATAATCAATTCTCTATTCTTCAGAGAGAAGAGAGAAAACTTGGTATTTAGATTTCAATGCTAAGAATTACTTTCGAAAATAGAGTTTTCTAGTTTCAATGCTAATCTAATTTCTACGAGGCAGTAAAGCAGATAATAAAAAATATCAACTTTTCTTTTGACGATCCCTAGATGAAAGGGGAATACTAGGAATTAAATCACGTTCAGGTTTTCTCTTCCTAGTTCAGCAACATCTGTAAAGACTGTGGACACTGGCTTCTTGCCCGACGCATCCCTCCTCAGTGTCTGACTCTGATGGGCTGCTTGGACAGGCTGGGGAGATGGCAGCCCCTCGCGGAGACTGGGAATTCAAGAGGAAAAGCAGACTCTGCGGGGACAGTGAGAGTGGAGGGGAGTTCTACTTCTGACAGGTTGCCTGAAAGGTACTCGAGCAACACACAGGTATGAAGGCTGAAGGCTTAGGAGATCAATCCTGCGACTCTAGCCCAGACCTGGCCGCCATAAGAACCTAAAGGAGGGGGGTGGGAAGACAAAGAAATCTTCTGGAACACACCCTTATTAAAGGGACAGGGACAGGGGAGGAGCCTAAGGAGCAGCCAACAGTGAAACAGAGTCTGCAATGTTTTTGAAGTCAAAGGAACAGTTTCAAGGCAAACTAGTCAAATGGTATAGAAAGGTCTAGATGTAGGCTGGAGAGCAGTCACTGGATTTAATCAAGTTGTTCCTCACCGACACCAGCAACAGCTGTGGTGTTGTGTTGGCTGCAGAAATCTGAAGAGTGAAGGACACAGTACCGTGAATGCGCAGAAGGGTGTTACTTTAAGCAGCAACCTCTAAGGCAGGTGTGTGTGCGGGTGCACGCACACATGAGTGTAGCAGTGGTTAGCAGAAGCACAGAGTCAAAGTTTTGTTCTGTTTTTAAAAGACTATGGGGAAGACCCGTCCATCAGTGGTTAGTTCTGAAGAGCATGAACTTTCGTTCCTATGCAAACTTCAGGAGTGCTTTCTACGCAGCTTTACAGGAGAGGCTGATCCCTGTTCTGAGGGAGAAAAAGTCAGACTAAACATTCGCCATCATTTCCTTTCACAGGTACTGTAAGAGAAATCAAGGCACTTAGGAAATACGGAGGTCACATTCTCCTAGATTTCAGTTTCCACTGACACCTCCTGAACCATCAAGTCTACCCTAGATACTGTTCAGGGCATTCCACCAGCAACACATTCACAAACCAAAAAATGGTTTGGGTTCCCGTCTGCCTTAATTTTAACATTGGTCTCAAATTCCCCAGAAGAGCCGTAAAGGATGAAACCATATACCCTTTTAATCTACTATCTTCTACCTCTATTCAACTCAAATGAAAAAGTTTAAAAATTCTGATAATATCAGAACAAAATAAAAAATGGTAAAAAGGAAAAGGATTTCTAATCACTTTGTTTTAGAACATTTAAGACACACACCATGTATTATCCAGTACATTAAGATGAATGGCACTTAAGTCACTTAAAGCCAACAGCTCAATCATCCTCAGGTTTTCACTGCATTTGGGGAGGGAGAGGTGAGAACTCAACCATATGTGAAGCAGTTTACGCGCATCTCCTCGCCGTCACCTCCAGTCAGCGCGCACACACGGCTCGCCTGACGCACACCTCCTCGCCGTCACCTCCGGTCACAGCGCACATGCATGGCTCGCCTGACACGCACCTCCTTGCTGTCACCTCCAGTCAGCGCACACGCACGGCTCGCCTGACACCCAC
>NW_023270380.1:19860128-19874449 GCF_011800145.1 Mirounga leonina
CCTGACGTGCACCTCCTCGCCGTCACCTCCGGTCACAGCGCACACGCACGGCACGCCTGACGCGCACCTCCTCGCTGTCACCTCCGGTCACAGCGCACACGCACGGCTCGCCTGACGTGCACTTCCTCGCCGTCACCTCCGGTCACAGCGCACACACACGGCTCACCTGACGCGCACCTCCCCGCCGTCACCTCCAGTCACAGTGCCCATGCACAAAATATCCACAGCTGTTCCCAAAGCCCACGCATGGTCTACACGTTGGCCCTGCCTCCCCACACCGCTTCCAGTATTTCGTCAGTGATCTTTGCTAAAGAAACTGGGCATGGGTACTATAGCTGTTCATGTGTGGTTCACCAGACCCAAATCATTTCCCTCGTGAAATTTCAAAGATTTCAGAATTAATTTTTCAGTATCTTAAAAATTAAAGTTCTGCTTTAGTTTTGGAGATCGCTGTTAAAATAGCAGGAACATTTCCACTCAAACTACTCCTAATATCTAAAATCGAGCTGAATTATGGACATGGACAGATATAATAACAAAATCCAAACCAGAAAGTTAATGCCTGTTTTTCTAACCATTTTTTGTTTAGAGGCCAGGTTCTACTAAAAAGCAGAACTTCCATTATGGACCAAGTATTTCCATGATATTTATGGGCAGAAAATAATTGAGGCCATTGTTAAAACAGCCATAACATCCAGAAAAAGTCCCTCCGTGCTGTCTGGCATCCAAGGACAGCAGACCCTCCGGTCGCCGGCATCCCCACCCAACACCACCCACAAGCCCTTATGAAGATGGCAGGACAGATAAAATGACCAACCGACACCCAGACAAGAAGAGGAAAACCAGGCTTCCCAGCTTCCCTTCTCGAGATGCGGGTTCCCTATGCAAACACGTGCAAATGTCTCTCAAAGTGTCCACTTCAGTAGGTTCTAGCTCTGCTCGGGAACTAAATCAGACACCAATGGTTTCACGGTGACAGGAGAAAGCCCCCAAAAGAAAACGTTTTAACCAAGTTCCTACTGAGTCTGTAAAAGTAGAAGAAGTTTTGTCTCTTACCTACTACAAACATGATCTATAAGCAGAGACACAGAATCTAGGTTATTATCGAGTTTGGTGTTGTGATATAGGCACCGATCCCTCTGTAATTCCACTGCCTGCCGCAGGAGAGTCTGTAAACGCCGTGGGGGAAGCATCACTGATGGCGGCAAATACGCTGTAAAACAAGACAGTTTTAAAGAGAGAAATAACAACAAACGTTAAAATACCAAGACAGTAGGGCGCCTGGGTGGCTCAGTTGGTTAAGCGACTGCCTTCGGCTCAGGTCATGATCCTGGAGTCCTGGGATTGAGTCCTGCATCGGGCTCCCTGCTCGGCAGGGAGCCTGCTTCTCCCTCTGACCCTCCCCCCTCTCATGTGCTCTCTGTCTCTCTCATTCTCTCTGTCTCAAATAAATAAATAAAATCTTTAAAAAAAAAAAATACCAAGACAGTATAACCTTTAAGACACTTGCCCCCCTTCTGTTGCACCTGCCGCCGCCCTAGAAATCTTATGTCCCTCAGAGCAGGAGAGGTGACACAGCGGGAGCTTCAGGCGTGTTTGTCAGCAGCTACAGCTATGTTGTCACAAAATGGAACAGATAGGAGGGCTTTAATCTGTACGTGAATTTCCAAAAACACAAAGCAACCCCCCCGCCCCCCCAAAAAAAAGCCAGTGATGATGAAGAGAAAACCTGCAGAAGACTGTGTACTGGAGGGAGACTACAGATCACTGACAGTATAAAAGGAACCTCTTCCCAACAAAGGGCCAGCCGACAGGTGGGGACAAGCACCAGGTCTCATCAGATTGCTTCTAATGCCCAGGATCCTGTGCAAACTCCGGGAATGACTGGTGTTTTGATGTGGATACCCATCTCTTCCAATCCTTCCATGTCTCACACCTCCCCAACCACATGGTTTTCTGATTCTTAGGATCTCTACTCCTCACCTCTACTCCACACCTCAACGTGAAACACACAGAATAACATGATTTAATCCGAGAGGGAAAAAAGATCTTCTCTATAAAAGTGTGGCAAAAATAAAACCCCGACTCTAATCTGGAAGTTATATAGAACATATCTGGGGGTGGGGGGGCAGAGAGGAAAACAGTTTACTTAAACCTGGGCCTTCCTGTTGAAATCAACAAATATTTAAAACACTTGTAGTTTACATTTCCGGCTTATGTATTTTTTTCTTCCAACTACAGCACTCCTCCCCCCCAGACAAAATCTTAACGGGAGCATTACTGCATAACACAAACGAAGGGAGAGCTGCCCTGGGACCCATGCCCTCTCCCCCGACTCCCGAGGAGGTGAGCTGCTTTGCAGACTCCAGGGCAGTCTGGAAACCTTTGCTTGAAAGGGCTTACTGGATTTTCCCTTCTTCCCTATGTAACTGCTCACTGAGCGTGCATCTGGACACAAGAAGTCTTCCTGATCAATTCAGAGTATCTATTTCTGATTAAGAGAAAACACAGAAACACCAAAAAGTAAGACTCTTACTCTGCAGTTTGTCCAACAGTTTGGATCGGGAAGCTGTTCCTTTGCCTTCCCATTCTGCTTTTGCACGTAGGTCTTCTGCATGGCTACACATCAGATACCTAAAAACAGGACAGAGAAAGCACCAAACATTAAACCCTTTTCTTTGGGTAAAATAATGTAATTTTTCATAATTAAAAAGTATTGATCATACTTAGAAATATATATCAAATTCTTACTAAGAAATACGTATCAAGAACAAATTTCTACCGTGGACCCAATTCATTAATACAACCTGGCACCTGCATATATTTACTAAAATGTAATACCACAGTAACAGCAAAATGTATGATGTTACTCTTATGACATATTATCATCTGTTAGTAGAACATACTCCCTCGTCTGTTATTATCATACGTCATGCTGTGTATGTGGCTCTTCCTGGGTGCCAGGCTCGGTCCCAAGCTCTCCACACATACCACCTGACTGAAAGTGCGCCACAATCCTGGGTGAAGGGAGCACTGGCATTCTAATTTCACAAATGAACCACCCAAGGCATGGAAAGCGTAAGGAACTGGCTTAGGGTTAAGAGGCAAAAAAGGGGATATGAACTCAGGTATTTTTAGTTGCAAAACTTGCTCTTAACTACTGTGCTAACTGAATTGCTTCTCAGTAGTAAAACAAAACTCCCCCCAAACCCCAAATAAAATAAAAAACCCTTCAAAGATATTTATACTAAGTTAATTAAACAAAAACAACATACCTTCAACAGTTTATCATAAACGTCACTCAAGAAATGGTATAATTGGATAATCATCCTTGGGTCATCCTGTGAAAGGTATTGAGATCCCAAAGCAGAAACTTTGGGAACTGTTTTATTACTCACTATATGTGCCGAAGGAGGCATAAAAGCTAAAGTCATGGATTCTGGAGAATACATGAGGCCCCCTGCTGGAAGTGTGACCCTGACCTTGTTCTGGCTCTTCTCAGAAGAACTGGCTTTAAAAGTAAAAGAAGTGAAGGCATTATTCAGACATTGAGATTAGACCTGGCGAGTACGTCTCCTGCTACTTTGTCTGGTACTCTGTTCTCAGATCTGTTCTCACTTGTAAAAAGGTTCTTAAACAGGGAAGTAAGGATTAACTAAGACAGAGTATATTAAGTACTTGGTCCACTACCTGGTATACAGATGGAGCTTAATATATGATAAGAGAAGTACGGGAAACCTCTCAGTTGATGTGTCACCTTCTTTTTCTCAACTGCACCAAGCAAACTGCATTCAGCATTGAGTAGTTACTTGCCTCTTACTCAGGAGCAGAGAACTACCTGCTCTCTTGCTTTTTATTTAGTATATGGTGTCTTAGCTGATGAGAACTTACTTTGTTTTAGTAGCATGAGTAACCTGATTCAAAATACCCTATATAAGCAGCTGGGTATTGCAAAACTACTGGTTTCTAAAATAACTTTTTTGGGGTAAAATTTATTATCAATAATTTTATGGAAAAATTGTTCACTTTTTAAATTTTGCAAAAGATACCTATGATTGTTTCTGCCCCTTCTGAAAACACACATTACACCTTAAGGGCTTCAAAGAATGTCTGTTTACAGGAAGCTGTGTGGTGTAACTGAAAAGATGCTGGACCACTGGGAAAAAACCCTGGATCCTCATGCCAGCTCTGCATCTGGCCATCTTTGGGCCATTTCCTTATGGGAAACAGTCAAGGGACACACCGAGTGAAGTTCATTTTGGAATCAAAACTATGTGATTAGGTTATATGTTCTGTTACCAGAAAAGGTGACACAGAAATCAGACTCCTTATCAAAGAGATAAACAGAACCAGTGAATCTGTCAACTACAGTAGTAAAACACCCAGCCTGCTGCTCGAGGATGCAGCGGGTGAGGACCAATGACTCTGCCATCAGTCAAACCAGGCCTGGAATCCTGGCTCTCTGCTTTACCAGGCGGGCTGGTTACTTCACTTCTCCAAGGTTTAGTTTCCCTTTCCTCAAAAACCCTAAAATGAACCCTATATCTCTTTGGGTCCATCGTTTTGGCCATCATTTTGTATTTGAAAACTCATTGTGCGTCAATGATGTTCTAGAGGCCGGGGCCGTACCATATAATAAAAAATGCTATAAAAAAAAATTAAAAACAGTGATGTGACAAGACAATGCCTGTTAGGTGGTTTTAGGAGAGGACTTCTGGGCTGGGACCTGAGCACCTAGTAGCCAGCTATGGAAAGATTCGGGGAAGAGCATTTACGATAAAGGGAAGTGGGAGCGGCTTGGCCAGTTAAGGAACAGAAAAATCATTAATATCACTGGAGAGTAAATGAAGGAAGGAAAAGATGGTGAGAAAAGGTCAAAGACTCCAAAGGCTTGAGCATAGATTCTAGATTTTAAGGGTGATAGAAAGCCAGTGCGAAGTTTTAAGAAAGGGAGATAAATGGCTTAATGTACGGTTTTACTTACATATTTATGTATTTATCTGGCTGCTGTGTGAAATGTGCATCATTAAGGGAGTGAGACTGAAAGCAATGGGACTCACAAGGAGTTCACTCGAATATTCTAGGAAACACATTTATGGATTCACTAGGATAGAATCTGTGGAGATGGAGAGAAATGGACAAATCCGGGATGTTTTAGAGTTTGGCCAACACATGTCAGAGTTAAAGGATTTAGGAAATGCAAGGATGAGGTTTGTTTTTTGTTTGGACAAAGGTCTTACCGTTTACTGAGATGGGAAAACTAGGGGAGGAGCAGGTGGCGGGGGGGGACGACAAGTGGATTCAAGAAGCTCGCTGTGGACATACACCTCTGCGACACCCCAAATGGAGACCATCAAAGAGGCAGTCAGATACATATACTGGGACCTGAGATGAGAGCCTCCGGCAGAGAGACGGTATGTGAGGGCGCTGCACAGAACGAGGGGACCTGGCGGGGTGTGTGGACAGAGAACAGAAGAGGGGCCCGGATCTGAGGCCTCGGCCCCCTGACATGGAAAGAGCAGATGTGACGATCAAGTGAGACTGTGTACAGGAAATGCTCAGCAAGGACCTGGGGCGGGACAAGCACACGTTAGGAAGAGCGTCCGATGCGGCGCCGTGGAAGGTTCACTGCTCATTGTCTGCACAGAAGGTTACGCCACAGGGTTTTGATGAAAGACTATGAAATGGCGATACGTATTTCTTCTTTCTTTCACCCACTTAAGTATCTATTCGAATATGCAACGCTTCCTAGGAGGACAAAAGTAGCCTGAATGCATTTGAATGAGTGTATCCAGAGCAATATTGTGCAGGGACGTAGCCCGACTCCAATCTTGGAAGAGTGGCACCCGTGCTGGCCCTGCCGGCCCCTCCGTCACCCCAGCATCAGGAGCCCACGTCCTTACCCGCTAAGGACGTGAATGCGCTCCGTGTTGTATTTCAAGGGCGTCAACTCGCAGCGCAGAACTTGAAGCGCCTCCAGGACCTTGCCGTCCTCCAGGTACTCTAGGTACTTCTGCTGCAGCAGCAAAAACTTCATCCTCTGACAGGACAGAAAGCAGCAGTGAGGGGAAAAGTTGATGGGAGGGTCAGAAAATGTTTGTGCCTAAACAGAACAGTAGAAACCATTCTACTACGCCCTCTGAAAATCACTTCTTACAACGCTTTAAGATGACTCAAACTATTTTGGTTTAATAGTCACAGTAGATTAAATGATCATCTTGCTCAATTCCACATCTTCATAAAACTGCTTTGAACCAATAATCCCAAATTAGGTAAGACCATTAGCGACCAAGGCATCGACAGAGGAAAAAATGAACTCTGCCCTTAAAAACATTCACCTAGAATTTTATTCTTGCGTGAAAATTCAGAACTATTCCAGGTATTCTAAATTGGTTTTAAAAGACTGACTCTTACAATAGGGCATCAGGGGGTTTGATGCCACAAGTTTTAAAAAAGATGGCAGAAAAACCGGTTAATGGAGGAATTACTTAAAACCTACAACGTGTCGGAAGGACTAAGCAGACTGCCAAGCAGAACTAGAGCCTTGGGGCAGAGGTCACAAAGCATCAGACGAGGCTCATGGAAGTAAGGAGAGCTGTCCAGCAAAAGGCCTAGGGGTCCATGTGCGGAGTGGGCAAGCGTGAGCCTGATGGCCTTGCTCTTGCTAGGAGGTCTACGACAGAAAGCTGAACTCCAAAGTCTGCAAAAGGAGTCAGTATTTGTCTGTGTGTACTGCTAACAGCCTGATCGCTGATGCATTTAACTACGGGGCACAGACAATTATGATCAGCTCGTTTCCCCCAAAAGGACAAACCGTTTCCTGCTCATGGTGAAGCACTTTCGCACGGAGTTATTTCGCTGAAATGGGTTTGGCTCTGATACTTTTTAATGTCCCTTCACTCTACTATGGTACTTTTAACTGGAAAGTGATCATCATGGTCTTAGCAGCCTTTTTTTTTTTGGCTAAAGAGAGATACTTATGAGTATCAAGTTGAGCATTTTTTACAGTAGAAGACCACTGCCTGGAGGGACTCTTTCATCCTATCTGCTACCCATGGGTCTGGAGCGAGCCGACGGAGGCAGGTACGGAGGTCAGGGGACAGAAAACGTCAGCCATATTTAGAGACCCCAAGAAATACAGTAGTCAAGATTTTAAACCCACTTAAAAGAAGAAAACAAACAATAGCTTTTTCTTCCTCAGTAAAATGTTAAGTATATATATACTGCTGTCCCAAAATGGTGTGGAGAAAAGATCATTTCTTCAGAGAAATAAGAGTACCATGAACTTCTCTGCACGATTTTCTAGTATGGAGTATTTAGAAGAAAGGCCTACCTACAAGCCTCTAAAAATGGTTTCTAGGGAAAGTAAGCAAAACAAACCCTGTCAGGTAAGTTAGGCCTACATTTAAACACCTCTTTTGTAAGATGCATTGCATATGTTTGGTGATAATCTAAACTTAAATCTGTAACTAAAGAACAGAAAAAATTTCCAACTATCAGATGAGCTCCTGTAACTCTAGAGAAACGACACCTCGCAGATTCTACACATCATGCTGGACTAACGAATGCCTCAGAAACAGATCGCTTACCAAGATGCCCTGAAAAGTGTGCTGCGTGGAGCCCAAAGTTACCCTTTATTACGTCAAAGAACAAAATACTCTGGTGTCCGTCAGATGACAAAAACCAAAGACTTAATAAAACAATTTAAAAATCAAAGTATTTTATATTTGAAGTTATTCTGAATATTCTCACCATTTTATCTCCTGAAAACAACTTCCATTCTTTACGAAATGTAGATTTTATACATTTCCGTTTACCGACACTGTCACAGTTATATTTCACATAGTGTTTCTGATTCAAACCTGAGAATCATGTTTAGTTGCACTATTTTTTCATTTAAGTGCCACATGGAACTGGCCAGTACATGTACTTGATTTCTCCACTCAATTTTTTTAGCGATTGGAAATTTGGAGAAAATTACTTTTTCATGATTTATTTTTGGGGTGCCAACTATGAGGTCCTAGGCACAGCCCCCATTCCAATGTGTGTAGGGACAGTGCCCCAAGTGCTGTTTGCTCCTTATTTTCCCACCAAGATCCTGCTGGAACATGCTTCTGTCTTTCTAAGGGGAAGGGGCAGGGCGGGAGAGGAGGAAGGCAGGACATGTGAGGGAAGCTCATTCAAATACGTATTTCTGGGTATACAGGGCATGCTACGAAGGCAGCGCAGACAATTTTCTAGGAGCCATTTTATCCAGATGAAGACTAAGAATCTCCTCAAACAGGGTATCAAATCCTGGTAGTGCACATGGCAATGGACAGGCTGCTGGCCAAGCACAGCTAAAGATTCGGTTGAAAGACAGTATGTTTATTCTCCTAAAAATCAGTTCCATTCGTATTTGACACATAAGGATGGAGAGTAAAACTGCATTTCACTTCCCAAAGTTTAAAGCACAAAAATGTAAACACAATTTCAAGAAAATAAACACCTTTCACAAATGATGTTAACTATTTAAAATTTTAAAAAATCAGCAAAACTAAATAAAGTTTGCTGAGGTGGGGACAGAGCCTTATGAACTTTTTTTTTTTAAAGATCACAGCTTCTTTTAAATGAAGAAAAAAAGAAAGAGGCTGAGAAAACAAACTGCCCTTTATAGCTCTTCCCAGCTCCTAATGAGACCTCTGCGAGAGTACTTCTGTTCTCTGATAATTTCCCAGCATCTTTCGGCCCAGGGTGTCTGTCTGTCTCTTACTACCCAGTAGGACCGTGAAAGACAGCTCCACATAGTAGGTCTTGCTGTTGCCTCCCATCCTACCCAATATTGGGACTGCTGTACCCTCTCCTCCCACCTAACTGTCCTGACTTCCACTGAAGGAAAAGTCCGAGGCTACACAGACTATCCAGGGCAGGCTCCCTGCTAACTCAGGAGTGGTTCTGACTAATTCTGCAATAAGGTTATAACCAAGTTGTATCAATTAAACCATGACTCAGAGGAAAGGGGAAATGAATTATATTTAAACCATGGCTTTCAAAGCCCTATTTAACTTTAAAAAACAGTAGTTAATTTTTGTCCATGAAATTAGCATTTGAGCGCTTTTCTTAAGCACATTTCTATTATACTAAAAAATAAACACAAATTTTGGAGGAGTTTCCCATGTTACTGGCCTCTCTACCCATCCAAACTCCCCTGACGTGGTGAAGCACATTTGAACCCAAACTGACAAATGTTGATTCAGGAGCTCACTTTCCAGAAAATCCAGAGCAAATTCTGCTATCCATGGTATCATTTGACTGGAAACCATTAAGAAATATGGGGGGTAGGTGGGGAGAGCAGAGAGTGGATTGGGTCAATAAAAATGTTTGGGCTTAAAAAGTAAAATATAATTTTAGTTTTGATTAAGTCATCAAATGTGTCTGGGTGTACAATTAAAATAATTATGTTAAAAAAAAAGAAGTCCCAAATAGTTGTCTTCTATGGTATTATTACAGCTACCCTGGGATTGGGTTCTCTTCTGGAGATGGAGTGGGGGAGAGGAGTAAATCTGAACACAAACTAGAAGGGGGAAAAAGTGCTAAACTGAATCTTAAACCTGGAGCCCCTTTCTTTGGACAAATACCTAAATAGTTTGATGGTGCGAGGCTCAGCCAGAGATTTAACCTTCATCTTTTATTAGATGCTGCAATGTTCTATACATTGAACAGGCTGTAAAAAGGACTCTTCCTCGTTATCTATAACTACCTTTTTTGAGTTTACACGTTGCTTCTAATGAAGGTTTCAGGTAGTCATAATCTAAATAAAACACAGAAGCCCCACATTTCTGTGAACAAGTAAGAAAAAATAGGAAGTGACCCTATTTAAATTTTTACTACCTAATTACAAAGAGAATTTGAAGTGAGGATTTAAAAAAAAGGCAAACAATCCTCCCAAAACTCACACACTTATTTTTTGTCTATATTTTAGGGTCACTTTCCATTCTGTTGGAGCTAATTATTTATGAGAAACTGCCCAATTAAAATATACTTAGGTTCTTTTTTTTTTAAATCCCAAACACACTGACTGGGAAAAATTTAGTTGCTGCGAAATGTATAACCCTTTTAAATGTAGGTGTTTATTTTAACTTCCGTGTTTTCATTTTTTAATATTTAGCATGGAATTGATCATTCCATGAGTTAATTTATTATCAATCATCTGATTTCACAGTAAGTAAAAATTTGCTTTAAAATATTTACTGAAAGCAAAAAATATACATATTAAGTCATCAATTTACATTAATCCGTATTTATTCATACTTGTTTGTACCTTCAATTCGCCTGAAGTCCATTCTCTAGAATTATATATTATCAATTTGAAAACTTTTGTAATTAAGATTCCCCCCCCGGCCAAAAAAACCCCAAAAACAAGAACAAGAGGCTCTATTAGGTTTACAGACAAAGGCGGCAAGATTAATGTTTGACCCAATTAAAAAAAAAAAAACCAAAAGGTAACAGTAGTCATTTACTAATATTTAACAAACAGCTGGTTTCCCTACTTGACTTCCTACTGGCCTTCTTTCCCTCCCCCACCAGACAGGAAACTGCTTTTGACAACAAATGAATCAGCTCGAAGTTAAAAGGCCAGCAGCCAGCAGCTGATTCTTCATGGTTTCCAATCGCAGGCACTTAGAAAAACTTATCCCCCCCTCCTCTCCCTCACCGACATCTACAGAAGAATTAAAGCCTACCAGCAGAAAAGATTCATCAAGATTTATGAAAGAAGCTAATAGGTTAGACTACTGAACTGATCTTGTCGGGGAAATAAGGCCTGTAAGCAGAGTCCAGTGGTCAAATCTGCACACAAACCCTCCACCAGAGTGATCCACATTATACACACTTTGACACTGTCAGTGCACACAACTGGAATGCACGAGTGGAAAATGGTGAGCACACCAAAGGAGTTGCTTTGAATTAACTGTAATTGCCAAAGATTAAAAAAAAAAAACCAAAACCAGGACAATTCATGTATCAGCTACTTAAGGCTATAGGATGCACACACCCAAATACATTTCCTCTGCCAGTACGATCAGTATAAATAACGTGAAAGCATAATTTATCTTTGATTCCACAAATATAAAACTGCTATTAACAGCACTGAAAGCATGAAGATCTTTCAATTAATTTCTAGAAGCTTAACTTATAAAGTAGGTTCAAACGACACATTTACTAAACATGATTTTAAAAAGGTAAAACTTTAAAGTATCAACACTCATCCTAGTTTACAAACTTAATTATATGAAATTTAACTATTTTTAGGCCTTATCTTTTGTAAGAGACAGAAGCCTAGAATTATCAATAACCTACTAAAATAAGCATGAATGTGAAACTAAGAACAAAAGTGTATTTACCACAATTATTCCCAACAACGTTTGAGAGATTTCAAGTGCGCCTCTTACCACAATAGCATGAGGAGAATGCACTAAAGGCTTTAGTTCATTCAGGTCATTTTCTGCCTGCAAAAATTGGCATAAAAGAAAAACAAAAATGTCACAGAATGCACATTCCAATATATAATTTTAGCAGCAGTCACACAGCTCTATATGCCCTACTTTACCTTCTCCCAGTCTCCTTCCATGACATGATTTCGGAATTTGGTGGCAGAAGGATGTTCTAAACGACATCCTGACTCTTGCATGAGGAGATCAACAGTCTGGCTGCAGGAGAGATACAGTGTAAAAAAGACCTGGCCAACTTGTAGGATTCACTCTTCTAAATCAACTCATGTCCATAAAAACAGTTGCAAAAGTTTTCAGGCTAACCTCATGATGGAGAAAAAAGAAATCAATAGTTGTTTTCTTTTTTTTTTAATTGTGCTTGGCTCAACAAACTTGCATTTTTAAACAGCCACCGTGATGTTGTTTTATCTAGTCAGGTTAAAAGCCTTCTTGAAACCAGAATCAAAAGAAGTTCTTCCAATTTTTACCATTTAATGCCTCAGAAATTTAGTGAAGTATAAAATCTCCAAGAACATGTTGTAACCAAGTGGTTAAATAAATAAAAACCAGGGTACTAACCACGTTACAACGTCTCAAAAGATAGAAATTGTTAGTTCCAGACAAGGGAAGAGAGATGACCTGGGTCAGGGAAGGGCCTTACATCCAGACGCGATGTTTGCACAGAAATTCTACTAGGTCAATCTTTAAAATTAAAATAAATCCAGCACCAAAAATCACTCTTTCTCTCTATACTAAAAATAGCAAATTTACTATGGTGTAGGTTCCAAACAGTCACGAGTTATTTCCTCCTGCTGCTGTCAGCTTGCTTCTTGTCTCAGTAACATGTTCTGTTAGCATTTACAAAATCTGTTTTCATACTAATCCTTCTCCTTAGGGAACAAAGTGAAATCTTTCAAAGATCTATTTCTCTTTGAGAGCTGAAAAGATCTACCAAATGCAGTTTGTCTCATCAGATATTCTGATACCTAAGAATCTTTATCAGTTTTCTCTATTTGTGTTTATGTTTCGATGCTTTCTCATTCAGCTCTGTTTATTTTTCAGCTAACCAGTGCCATGATCTGCCAGAGAATCAAAATACTTAGGTCACTTTTACAAAGTGCTCCCCTCACGCCCCCCTCCCGCGAGAACAAATCTGTAAATCCCAAACTACACCTGGGCTGGCCCTAAGAGCTGCTTTTGGCCTAGGCTCTGAAGCCAGGATGCGGACTGCTGCATGTCCCCCGCCCTGGTCTTATTCTGGCTTTGCTTCACCCACTATCAGGCCTGCAGGGCACTCCCCCCCTCCCCACCTTCCACCCCCTCGCTTTTCCTTTGTGTCTACGGATCCGTGGGTTCACCCTATTTTAGGTGCACAAGGCTACCGACGTTGTATTTGAAAATAAACGGTTGCCCAGATCAGAGATCCCCTTTTCACAGGCCTTTTCTTGTAATTCAAGTGGGATCTCGGCCGGGTTAGTGGTAGGCCTCTCGCACATACACAAGGGCCTTTAGATGACACCAACAGGGTATTTCACTCGGTGGCTCCCAAATTCTGCCAGCCCCTCAGTTCCCATGAACACTTGTAGGCGATTGTCTTTCCTGATTGGTGGCTGGCCTGGGCTGTCTGTCATAGTTGGGGGTGGGGAGGTGTCCCACAAAGATGCCTCTGAGATATACTTGAAAACCAAATCCTCCGAGGTCCATTATTTCCAGCAGCTCGAACGCACCCCTCCCCCACCACGCAGACACACACTCCCGCATCTGTCTTTATTGACAGACAATTCAGCTCCGAAGGTGTGCGGGCAGGGGGCAAGGTCCCGGCTTCCTGCCCCCCTCCCGAGCCCGCCACCGCCTGTCTCCGTCTCACGCCCCGCCGGGCCCATCCGTCTCCCCCTTCCCGGCAGGTCAGCTGCTCCTCCCCGTCCTCCCGGGGCCCGGGCCCCGCGGGCCGCGCACGATCTCTCGCCCGGCCGAGCTCCGTCCGGCCCCCTCCCCCACGCGGCCTCCGGGCCTCGGTCCGTCCACACCGGCGGCCTGGCAAGGGCACTTACTTGAGCCCTAAGCCATTCAAGTGCTGTCCTATGAGCCGAATGACATCCTCGTCGGACTGGGAGAGCCGCTTCTTCTTCTTGAGGCTGCTGCCCAGCTCCGGGGTGGCCGAGGAGGCGGCGGCGGCGGCGGCGGCCGAGGCTGCGGCGGCGGCGGCGGCTGCGGCGGCCCCGCCGGGGACCCCGTTATTGACATTCAGGCTGTTGCTATTGTTGCTGGCGGCGGAGGGGGCGGAAGGCAGCAGCCCGTTGGCGTGGGCCAGGTCCCCCGCGGACGACGACGACGAGGGGGACGACTCCCCGTTCTGGGCCGACAGGCAGGCCAGCTCCTGGGTCTGTCCCTGGCCCCCGCCGCCCCCTCCGCCGCCGCCGCCGCCGCCGCCTCCTCCTCCTCCTCCTGCCCCGTTGGCCTGCATGATGCTGCCGCTGACCAGGCTGTGGCCGCTACTTCGGTGGGGGGCGGCGGGGGCAGCGGCCGGGGGCAGTCCCACCACCACCACCACGGAGGAGGAGGAGGAGGACGACGACGACGACGAGGACGAGGACGACGAGGACGGAGGGGAGAGGCCTGCTCTGCCTGCCGAAGCCCCGGGCTCTCCTGCTCCCTCCGCCGCCGAGGCTCGGGGTTTCTTCCGCGGGGGCGGGGAGGCTCCGCCGGCGTCCGAGTCGGAGGAGGAGGAAGCGGAGGCCAGAGTTTCCTCGCCGAGAGAGGCCGTGGTGGGAAGCCGGAGGGGCGAGGCGGGGGCCGGGGGAGGGTCGGGGCGAGGGGGCCGGGGGCGGGAGGGGTCGGGGCCGGGGCGGGAGG
>NW_023270380.1:19874849-19913328 GCF_011800145.1 Mirounga leonina
GGGGCCCGCCGCGGGGCTGAGCCCCGGCGCTGGTGGCGGCGGCGGCGGGCGGCGGCGGAGGCAGCGGCCGCCTCGGCGCTCGGTGGCTGCGCTCCGCTCCCTGGTGTGTTGATTCTTCCCCCAGCTGCTGCCTAATGGAGTCCAGGCGCTCGCGTCACAGGAAATGCCTATACTGCCCTCCTCACTCACTTCCGGTGGCAGGTATGGAACCTATGGGGGGCCTGTCAGCTGGCACGTGCGCCGGGCGGCGGGGCCTTGGGGCGGGCGGCGGGCGGCCGCGACCCCGGCCCCGGTCTCCCCGACCCTGGTCCCCTCGGCCCGGGTCCCCCGGACCCCGGCCTTCCCGACGGCCGCCTTGGCAGGAGTAAGTGCGGCGGCCCCAGGCCCGGCGCGGGTTGGCGCGGGCCGGGGTCGCGGCGGGGGTCGGGGGGGTCCTGGGTCAGGGGCGTCGGGGCCGGGGAATGGGTGTCGGTGTCGACGCGGGCCAGGTCGGGGTCGAGGGGGTCGCGGCCGGGGGTCAGAGGGTCGGGGGCGTCGGAGTCGGCGCGGGCCGGGGTCGCGGTCTAGGGGGCCGGGGGCCGGGGGTCGGGGGCCGGGGGCGGCGAGGCGTCGAGACCCGGACGTGGAGGCACAGGGCGGGCGGCCCCGGCGGCTCACCCAGCGGTCACCCGGACCGAAACCGGGGTGACCGGCCTCCGCGTCTTAGTGTGGGGAAACCCGGATTTCCGAGCGGCGCCCCGCCGACGCGCCCGGGCCGCCCACCGGGGTCTGGGGCGCTGGGCGGACGGGAGCCCGCGCCCCGCAGGGGAGGTGGGCTGCCGCGGGAGAGCGGGATGTGCGGGACCCCAAGGCCCCAGGAGACCGAGCCCGCGGGTCCTGCTCGGGGGCAGCCTCTCTCCCTGCCACCGCCTCCGCCGGACGCGCATCCCGAGCAGGGCTGGGACTCGGCTTGAGATCCAGGCCTGACATTTTGAGGTGAAACGTGAGGGTTCCGTGTCACTGTGACGTCCTGTTTGTGTGCATGCAGAAATGCAGCAGCAAAGACTGGGTTGAACCCTGACCGTCGGTGAAGGGTCTGCGTTACCCCAGACGGTGTGTATGCGCGTGTACAAACGTTTTCTCAGAAATGAGAAAAAATCTTCCTCTGAAGTAGTTTCCGCGTGGAAAAAACGTAGATTCAACTGATGCGCTTTCTGCCTCTGAAATTTACAGTGTTAATAACTCAAGGTAACGTCGGGGAGGCCTTGGGAGACAGTCCCTTTTAAATTCAAAAAATGATAAAAAATGGTGCTTATGAGAAATTAGTGAAAGGATCCTGAGCTCTATTGATCCTCAGACTGGAAGAAGGGAGAGGAAGTCCAGTGCAGGCACTTACAGAGGCCCAGCTTTGTAGTTCTCATCTCTTAAATACGCTTCCAGGTGGCGGTGTAATTGCAAGGTGACTCACGCTGGGTGTTTCTCTTCTCCTGAGACAGGCGGAGTGCTGGGTGAGGATCAGGGGGCACTGTCACTGTGTCCAGCAGAGCCTGAATTACGGGGTGCTGGACACCTTCAGAGGTCCCTGTGTGTCTGTGCGCTCTACAACCTTATTATTAAAAGTGTTATTGCTGATACAAAATTTATTTTTTGCAAAGTTATTTATTGGTTAGACTCATAACAGTATTGAGGACGAGCTTCTCAATAAAGTGTATAGCTTTCATAAAGGAAATAATTACTTAGTGGTCGCTGCAGATAAGGCCCACACTTCATTAACAGAAGTAAAAGGATGAAAAGAAACAGAAAGGCTCAGTTGCTGTCTAAACTTAATATGTATATCCCAGGTTTTCTATTTATTTAGGTGACCCAGACTGCTCTTGTTAGAATTCTGAATTTATGAGGTCTGTGTGCACACATTTTTCTCCGGGCTGAAATAGAGCTGGAGAACCTGGTGTCTGAGCTCCGGGTGTTTTTAGAGCCGGTTTCAAGTCTGTGTGCAGACGAACAATTCTGGAATAGCACCCTGCACACTCACAGACCGTCAGTCACAGTGTTATGACCTCCAGGATGAAATCCAGAGTCTGTCTTGCTCTCTGCAGACTGACCTCAGGCTTTCTTTTTGACTTTATTCCTTACCACTCCCTTTATGAACCCCTCATGACTGTCCCCCAGATGTGCTGGGCTCATTTCATCTTTTGAGTCTCTACCCTTCTGATTCCAGTTCATCTTTCAAGATTTGGCTCCTGACCTCCAGCCTCCTGGCCTTGGGTGTATTACTTCAATACTAAAGGCTGTTCGTAATTTTTGCTAATTTACTAAGACCCCTTCTTCAAGTCAGCAGAGAGGAACCTTTCTAGACCTCTGTTCCCCAAAGGTATAAAACCATAGGAAATATGCAAGTAAAACACACATAGGAAGGGTAATTATGATTTTGTGAAAGTTTTGTTTCAGTGACAGATATGTATCTATGCTTCACAAAGTAAAATATATTTCTCCTTTTGGACAGTCTCAAAAAAGTTTAAAAAATACTCGTGTAGGACATGTGAGTGACGAAAAAAGACATAGGTGTTAAATATTGAAATGCAAATTACTAGTACTGTCCAAGGTAGTGTCTAACTGGAAAAATTAAAGAGCTACTGGATTGAAAAAAAGCTGAGATAGTATGTATGTTAATAATAAAATATAAAACCACATTTTCACAAAAGTATTTATTTATTTGAGAGAGAGCATATAAGGTGGGGGATGGGGGGGCGGGAGGAGAGGGAGAAGCAGACTTTTTGCTGAGCAGGGAGCCCGACCCGGGGCTCAATCCCAGGACCTTGAGGTCATGAACTGAGCCCAAGGCAGATGCTTAATCAACTGAGCCACCCAGTTGCTCCAGAAATGTCTTTTTTTTTTTTTTTAAGATTTTTTTATTTTTAAATGATCTGTATACTCACCATGGGGCTCGAACTCGCAACCCCATGATCAAGCGTCACAGTTTCACTGAATGAGCCAGCCGGGTTCCCCTTTCACAAAAGTCTTTGTAAAACAAGTAAAGACTATTGTTCTGTTACGGTGTGAGTTTGGTATTTCAACCTGGTACTTAGCAACATCAGTATTATTCAGGTCATTAAATTTTTTTTTTTTTTTTTTGCCACGAGGTGTGTTTTATTTTCATTAAACATACAGATAATTTGCTATAATATCCCAGGGCAAACCAGAGAATTTGGCAGTCCGATTGGGGGGGGTCCCCTCAGAGCCCCGCAGGCTGGTGGCGTCGGCACGGAGTGCCCGGGTTCACAGTGCAGCTTGTCGCTCGTGTCCATCTTGCAGCTGACTCTTCTTCCTCCACATCACGACTGGGGTGTCTCGGAGATGACAGGGGTGGGGAATCCTCCAGGTTCTTAGGAAATTTCACTCCGCTTCTCCTGCTCAGTGGTCTCTTTGGTCTGCAGGGTGGTGTTCTCCTGCATCTCCGTTTTCTTCAGCTTGGCCTCATTGAAGCTGGCGATTTCCCCCATGTCCGGCTTGTCTGCCATTTTCTTAAAGCGATCTGTGCAGTTCTGCTCCGAGCCCGGCGCCTGGTGCTCCCACTCGTGTTGCTGCAGCAAGAGACCCAGTTCATTAAATTTTTGTTAGGAAAGGTAGTTTTCATGATCTCGGGTATTCCTGAGGAGGGCATATTTCATATTTCTATCTCTGGCTTCTTTTCTGGCTCTTCTTGCTGAGGGTTCTGAAATTGGAGAGCTGGCCCTGGACTTGGGGGGTGCCAGGGAGAATCCAGGAAGGAGCCTGGTGCTCGGAGTCAGAATACTTGGCCCGATGGGGCGCCTGGGTGGCTCAGTCGTTAAGCGTCTGCCTTCGGCTCAGGTCATGGTCCCAGGGTCCTGGGATCGAGCCCCACATCGGGCTCCCTACACCGTGGGAAGCCTGCTTCTCCCTCTCCCACTCCCCCTGCGTGTGTTCCCTCTCTCGCTGTGTCTCTCTCTGTCAAATAAATAAAATCTTTAAAAAAAAAAAACACTTGGCCCGCTGACCTTGGGTGAATCGTGGCCTTGCACATGTGCCATCCTGTAGGTGCAGAAAGTGGCACCGGCCTACTTGCTGAGTTGGTGTGGGGGTCAAATGAGAGAACAAATAGAACAGGTATTTGGAAAAATGCTCCGTCGAAAGATTTCAAAATAGAGTTTAACCCCTCCATCGTTTCAAAAAGGATTTGAGGCAGCAAAGTGCAAAGACGTAAGATGGCTTTATTGTTCATATTTCTGAGCCGTGGGCTCTGTGGTCATTTTTTTTTAACCCCGACTTGGCCACATGACTGTGTTCTTGTGCACCCCGAGGCCGGCAGCTCTGAATGCCCTGCTTCCTGTTGGTCTTCGTGAGCAGGGAGCTTCCAATACCTGCGGAATAACCTGGCAGTCAAACCCACCGCCCCATGCATGCCTCTCCGGTGCCCGTGTCTGCTCCCCTGTCTACACATCTCCCGTTCCTGCCATGAGCCTTCCGTACACGCTTGGCAGCGGAGGGGCTGACAGCAGGCGGATCTGAGTGCAAGGACAGGACTCTTGCTTTGCCACAGGAACCCTTCCTCTCACACGTGAACAGAGAGCGGTGTCGCCTTCCTCAGCTGCAAGCAGCTCTTTCCCGAGCTGTTGCTGAGACCCACTGGCTGTACATCAGTGTCCCAGGAGGTTTCTGAAGGAACCCAAGTGAACCAAGGGAACTGGATTGTCCTTTTCCAACCAGTCACCTGGGATAGACTGGAGTAGCTTGTGCCTGCTGCACTCCCTTTGGTGGCAGCCACACTGAAACACCACATAGGACGCTGAGCTTCATGTGCAAAGATCTTCCCTAAGCACCAGGTGTAAGAGCAGAAAGAACGCAGCAGGGACCTGTGTTGATCTGGAAACAGCATCAAGATGCATTATTCAGGGGCGCCTGGGTGGCTCAGCAAGTTAGGCGTCTGCCTTCCGCTCAGGTCATGGTCCCAGGGTCCTGGGATTGAGCCCTGCGTTGGGCTCCCTGCTCAGGGGGGAGCCTGCCTCTCCCTCTGCCCCTCCCCCCACTGGTGCCTGAGCTCTCTCTTTCTCTCAAATAACTGAATAAAATCTTTAAAAAATAATATACGTTGTTAAGTAAAAAACTCATTTCACAAAACTGCATGATAGGACTCCTTTTAGTAAATAAATCAATGTACACGCATACGTTATTTTTCTGGTAGGTTAGAAAAGCATAAAGCTTTGGGGGGGAAAGACTCCAGTAGTGAGAAGGGGGCTATTTTTTCCCTTTGATACTTCGGTGTTTGCATTTTCTAAGTATTTTTTTCAAATGTCATTTTAATTTTACTCCCTTTTTTTGGTATTAATGTCATGTTTTTAAAGTGCTCATGTTTTTCACAGTACACTCAAAAACCATCAAAATATTCATGAGGATTTAGTCATAATAAAACCATGCCACATAAAGCAGTGTTGTGCATATTTAATTGACATTAAATATATATATATTTTTAAATCTTTTCATTACCTGTACCCCCTGTGTCCTCAGACTGCTCACTCTGTGCACACACACCCTCTCTCTCATTTGGTTAAATTCATCTGGGGAGTAAAGGGCAAAAAGACATTCCTATTTATTAACTTTGAAAAGTAGCTAAATAATTAATAGCCCCTGGGGTCTGCATGGTAGACAACAGGCTCTTTGGGCATCCTTCCTCATTCTCAGTTTCATATAAGCTGTTCATTCGTCTGGCATTATAATCATAAAGAATAGCCAACAATAAAACACAATTATGAGTGTTAACAGAAAGAAATTCTAATTATGAGAAAATATCTTTTCAGAACGTATGCACAGGGCATATAGAAGTAATGGTATAATGGCAAGACTTTTAAAAATTAAAAATTTTAATATTTTAATTCTCTGGACCTTTTCGGTTATTTGGAAGTTGTGCTCTTTATTAAATAATACTAAATGTATGGGCAAATGTGAAGCATTATAATAGCCTCAATTAAAAAAACACTTGAATGAGCCCACGGATGCCAGTCATTAACAACAAAAGAGCAGAACAGTGGCTCTTAGCTTCTTTCTGGGACCTGTGGAGTGGCACTAGGCTAAACTGAGGCTAGCAGTTGGGGGGCGCCCAGGTGGCTCAGTCAGTGAGGCGTCTGGCTCTTGATTTTGGCTCAGGTCGTGATCTCAGGGTTGTGGGACCGAGCCCCGTGTTGGGCTCCTCACTCAGCGGGGAGTCTGCTTGTCCCTCTGCCCCTCCCCCTGCTGGTGCTCACCGTGTCTCTCTCTCTCTCTCAAATAAATAAGTAAAATCTTTAAAAAAAAAAGAGGGCGCCTGGGTGGCTCAGTCGGTTGAGCGATTGCCTTCGGCTCAGGTCATGATCCCAGGATCCTGGGATCGAGTCCCACATCGGGCTCCCTGCTCTGCGGGGAGCCTGCTTCTCCCTCTCCCACTCCTCCTGCTTGTGTTCCCTCTCTTGCTGTGTCTCTCTCTGTCAAATAAATAAATAAAATCTTTAAAAAAATAAAAAATAAAAAGTAAAAAAAAAGGAAAGACTGGCCATCGAGGGCCTTGCTGGTCCCTTGGGTGCAAATAGGGTTTGTGTCTTCCTACAGAGGAGTGGCCTTTTTGTATGCATTTCTGAAATACAAGGGTGTCCACTTTCCTGCGACACCTCTGACCTCTTAGAGTATTTTTTTCTTTACCTCCAAATTATTGACAGGTATTGTTCTGTGACAAATAGGGTAATAGCTAGATGTGTTTGAAAGGTTTAGCCACAGAGTTTCAACAACACTATTCCCTTCCTTTGGTTTCTGAGAGCCCACCCTTCCCGTTCTTTCTTTCTGACGGTGTGGCATGGCTCCTCAGCAGGGCTTCTGTAGTCCTAGAGTAACGCTAAGGGCCAACACTGGGCATCGTTTTAAGTGCTCTACACATACTGTACAATTTTAATCTTAACAACCTTGTGAGGTGTGTACTGTTACCTGCATTTCCCAGGTGATAGACTGAAGCACGGGACATTAGAGGTCATGTGGCTGGTGTGCAGGGGAGCTGGGTGCTCAACCCCTACGCTCTTCAGAGAGGCCTGGTATTAGTCTGAAAAGTGCCCACTGTTGAGGTTCCTAGGGGCCAGAAGAAGAAATGGAGCAAGTCCTGTAAATTAACTTTTTACCCTTGCCCTTTTAGTGGGGGTGAATCCTGGTTCCCCGCCTGTGAAACCTTTACTGTTTCATTAGCCTGGTTAGTAGATACGTGAGCCTAGAGGGAGGGCAGGGTTGTCCTTCCTCCACGAGCCACCGCAGGGATTAGAGAGCCGGTTCATTTCTCGGAGAAGCCCTTGTTGAAATGCAGCGTTTTGCCCAGAAGGGAAGCAAAGTGAGCTAGGTGCAACCTGGAGATGTGCTTCTCAATCGAATGGCTTCACCGAGAGGTGGTGAGTGGACGAGGCGAGCCCCAGACCTGGAGGGCTTCCTGGGAGGCACGCTGGGGTCAAGAGGCCCTAGCCAGGTTATTTTTGCAATGGCTTGTGTCTGTCTCAGGAGGGCTTCTAGACTGAAAGCCCATATGAGTCCAGGGTCCTGGAGTAAGAAAGAGCCAGACTTGTTTTATCCAGGCATTCACAGTTGATTACTCCTCTAGCAGCTCCAGGCCGGTCGGCGGGCTAAGGGGGCGAGAAACCTCTCACTGAGATAAGGCCAGACAGCACAGCCTCAGTATCTAGGGGATACACAGGAAGGGTTAGCACTGGGAGGCTGCGGGAGCTTCTGTTCCGGGTCCGCTCTTCCAGGGAGGGCATCCGGGCCTCGTAGAGACCTTCCATTGGCATACCCCCCAGAAGGTGTGGATAAATGATTGCTCTTTCATATCTGAATCCCTAGTAAATATTTCTATTTAACCCCTTCTCTGAGAGTAGGCACACTGTGTTTCCTCTGCTGCTCAGTGTGCAGATGTGGTGTGGGTCTTCCTGTTTCAGATGTTCTGCTTGATGAGGACGGAATGGCCGGGCCGACTTCTGGAGACCCCGGTAGCCTAGGGGTTCGATGGTGATGGTTTCCATCATCACAATGTAATGTTTGATTCGGCTGGGGAGGTGTGGAGGAGAGGAGTCACAGACAGCCCCAAAGCATAACCCCTTGGCTCTGCTATAGCTTTAAAAAGGTGTTATTATACATGATTTTAAACATACACAAAAGTAGAACACCGCGTTGACCCTTGAACTGTGCAAGTCCACTGAGATGCGGATTTTTTGAGCACGGTCCTGTAAATGTATGTTCTCTTCCTTATGATTTTCTTAATAGCATTTTCTTTTCTCCAGCTTACTTCATTGTAAGAACACAATGCATAATACACATAACATACAAAATAACGTGTCCATTGACTGTTTATGTTATCGGTGAGGCTTCCGGGGAACTGTAGGCTATATTAGCAGGTAAGCTTTGGGGGAGTCGAAGGTTATACGTGGATTCTTGCCTGCGGGGGGAGTCAGTGCCCCCAGCCCCCATGTTGTTCACGGGTCAGCTGTATAGCGATCCCCACGTACTCACTGTCCAGCTGTACCAGCCATCAGCTCCTCTATTCTTGTCTTCCTGTCCTCCCTCTTCAGACTATTTTGAAACAAATCCAAGATGTTATTTTATTTATAATATATGTACTTATACTTCAGTATGTAGCTCTAAATGATAAGAACTCTTGTTGAAAACACTGATGCACGTCTGCCTTCAGCTCAGGTCATGATCCCAGGGTCCTGGAATCGAGCCCTGCATCGGGCTCCCTGCTCGGCGGGAAGCCTACTTCTCCCTCTTCCACTCCCCCTGCTTGTGTTCTCTCTCTTGCTGTGTCTCTCTCTGTCAAATAGAAAACATTGATGCAAACCTTTCATCTCACCTGAACAATTATTAGTTATCATCAAATATGCAGTTAATGACCAAAGTCTTGCAAGTTCTTTTGTAACAGCCGGCTTGTGTGAGGCAAAATCCAACAAGATCTACACTTTAACTTTGGCTGATATATTTCTCAAGTCTCTTTTTTAAGGAAACATTTTGTTATGAAAGTATAATAAATGGGGAAGAGTGCACAAATCCTTATGTGTACAACTCAGTGAATTGTTTCCTGTGAGACCACCACCCATGTCATGAAATAGAACGTTGCCCGGACCTCAACGGCATCTTACTGTAGTTTTAATTTGCATTTTTCTGATGACTAATCCTGTTGCGCCCTTTTAAAGTATTTTTTAGTGGGGGGCATTGGGATAGTCTCTTTTATGAAGTGCCTTTTCAGGTGTTTTGCTTCTCCCTCCTTTTAAAATTGTGTTTCCTTTTTCTTATTGATTTGTAGAATTATTTATGTATTCTGAATATGAGGGCTTTGTTGGATACATGTACTGCAAATTTCTTCTCCCACAGTGTGGTTTGCTTTCGCTCTCTTAATGGTGTCTTGATGAGCAGAAGTTCTTAATGAAATCCAATTCAATTGTTCCCTTTATGGTTTGTGCTTTTTGTGTCCTACTTTGGAAGTCATTCCCTGTCCTCAGGGGCATGAAGATACTCTCCTAAGATACTCTCTGGAAGTTTCAATGTCTTGCCTTTCCAGGGTATGTCTACAGTCCTCCTAGAATTTAGTGGTTTTTTTTTTTTTTAAGTTTATTTATTTAAGTAATCTCTACACCAAACGTGAGGCTCAAACTCACAACTCTGAGACCAAGAGTCGCATGCCCTTCCAACTGAGCCAGCTAGGCGCCCCTAAGATTTAGTTTTGGGACTGGTGTGAGGTAGGGGTCAAGGCTCATTTGTTTTTCCATGTTTATATCCAGATGGACCAGCACCATTTTGAAAAGACTATTCCTTCCTCTCTGCCCTGCAATGTGGTGTCATTATCAAAAATTAGAGGTGTGGGGCGCCTGGGTGGCTCAGTTGGTTAGGCGACTGCCTCGGGTCATGATCCTGGAGTCCCGGGATCGATTCCCACATCGGACTCCCTGTTCAGCGGGGAGTCTACTTCTCCCTCTGACCCTCTTCCCTCTCGTGCTCTCTGTCTCTCATTCTCTCTCTCTCGAATAAATGGGTAAAATCTTTAAAAAAAAAAATTAGAGGTGTGTACATGTGTGGGTCTGTTTCTCAACTCTCTTTGTTCTATTGGTCTGTTTGTGTATCTTTGTGCTTTTGCTGACAAAAGTTTCTGCTAATACCGTACTGACTTAATTGCTGTAATTTTACAATAAGTTTTGCTGTCTGGGGGTGTAAATCTTTCAACTGTGTTTTGCTTCTTCGAGATCGCCTTGGCTCTTCTGGCCCTTTGCATTTCACAGAACAAATGGAGTCATCTTGTCAATTTCCACAAAAACTTGCTGAGATTTTGACTGGACTTGAATAAAATCCGTAGATCAATTTGGGGAAAACAAATATCTTTATGATATTGAACCTTCGTGCCTAGGAGCACGGCATGCTTTCCCATTAATATAGGTCTTCTTTAGTTTTTCTCAGCAGTGTTTCTGGATTCTCTGGAGAGGTCATGCACATCTTTTATCAGATTTATTCCCATGTGTTGGATGCGTTTTTTATGCTAATGTAAGTGACGTCATGTTTAAAATTTTGTTTTCCTCTCCCTGTCCTAATGTTAAGATTATTGACAGGTAGTTCATCATCAAAGATAAATTCAAAGTCCTATATCAGAACTATTTTTTAGTCTTGAACTTAGCACGTTTTTACAGCTTATACTTGCTTTCCACTTAGCAATAGTTTAACTATACGATCGGTCTTTCATTCTTTTAAGGGATCAGACTCAAACTCTCCCTTTGGAAGAATTGGGAAGAGGGTGGCTCCAGAAATCTATTTAGGTGAGGTACGAAGGATTCTCCTGGGAAGAATCCATCTTACGGGAGTGAGAGCCAGGCTGGACCTACTTGACCCCGTAACAAAGCCCTTCCCTGAGGGAGGGAGACCGTGTGGCGTCTGTCACTCATTTGTCTTCTAGCCTGGGTGTCCGCAGCTCACATCTTAGTCCTGGGAGGACAGTGTGGAGAAGGGAGGGCTGCAGGTAAAACATGGAAGGAACTCTTTTATTTTTATTATTTTTTTTTTCAAATTTTTATTTAAATTCTAGTTAACATATAGCGTAATATTGGTTTCAGGAGTAGAATTCAGTGATTCACCACTTATATATGATGACACCCCATGCCCATCACAACAGGTGTCCTCCTTAATCCGAATCACCTCTCTGGCCCCTCCCCCACCTGCCTCCCTCCATCAGCCCTTAGTTTGTTCTCTATCTTTCTCTTATGGTTTGTTCGCTCCTCCCTTTTTCCCCCCTCCCATATGCTCATTGGTAAGTGACTCTTTTGATGATAATTTCAGAAAACACTGGGTGTAATCTGTTGGGCAGCATATTACAGCAGGAGGGCGTTGTCCCTTACCTCACCCAGAATCCTGTAGTTCGGACACTTTGTGGCAGGACGTAGTACATACAGGCTTCCCCCGTGCCAGTAGGAGCAGTGGTGGTAGGAACAACGGGTTCCACGTGTTGGCTACTTGCCATGTGCTCGGTACTGCTCTGAGTACTTCATAAAGAGTAACTCATTGACTTTTACCAGGGTGGAAACTGAGGCACAGAGAGGCTGGGTAACTTGCCCCAGGTCTCGGAGCTCACAGATGGCCATGCCGGGATTCAAAGCCGAGCTCGCAGGTCCCAGAGCCCGTGCTGTTGACAGGATGTGGCCGCTCAGGCGGTGGCAGCAGATAGGGGCTAGTGTGGGAGAGCTGGCACGGGGTGAGGACCCTGCAGCGTGCCTGGCGGAGAGCCCCGTGAGCTTTCCCTTGAGGACTGTGAGAACTAGCGCGGGGTGGGGCAGGGGCTGAATGAGCCGCTGAAGGTCAAGAGAAGGGAAACAGGTGAGGTCATCGTAATTTGACCATCCGATCAGATTTCCAGACTTAGGAAACCTTACGGGGATTTGTTTTTTAATTTTATCACCTGAAAATTTCCTTGGATAAGTGGAATCATGACTTGTGGTCTGTTCTTTCTCTGAGGTGACGGGCACATCTATATTTAGACCGATAGTCATGCTTCTGTGGTGATGGATCAGTGTGTACCTCCAAACACGGCAGTGTGTGGAGGTGATTGCACGTGTGTCTTTAGGAACAGAGAAATCACCAACATGGTAGGTTCGATGCACACACATCAGAGGGACTTCTCTCCAGACTTACGGACGAAGCAGGTGCACCGCGGTGGTGCCGGGGGCGGAGATTCCCAGCTGGGCCAGCATCACAGGCACGCACGGCCCCAGCCACGTCTTCGCGTCTTCACAGAAGGCACCTAGGGTTGCACAGGCCCCATGCACAAGACCATGGATGCTGATGGGATTTCCTTTAACCCTATCCTTTCCCTTGCCTCCCACATGTCGTGTGTCACGGAGCTCCACTGATTCTACCCTTTTAACAGCTTTCCGTGTGTCTCCTCTTCCTCCTTCTCTGGTGCTGCTGGGAGGTGCAGTCGTGGATGTGTTTTCACCTGGACTGGATGATAACCTCCTGCCTGTTTTGCTCTTTTCTCTCTTAGTTGCCTTTGCTGCCACCGGAATTATCTCTGTAAACAGAAAACCATCGTGTCACTTCCCTCCTTAAAAATATGTGGATGGCCCCCACTGCTCAGGACTAAAATCCAATGGGCAGAGGTGGGTCTCAGCAGCTCCTTAGCAACTGGCCCCTACCTCTCTTTCCGGGCCCCGTCTCCCTCACGTCTGCCCTGGGGGCTCCCGGAGCCCGGGCTCTGCTTCCAGACGTGGCGCCTCGTGGTGCTGTTCCCCCACAGGGTGCCTTCCCTGCCACCCCTCTGCTCTCCTTTGCCCGCCTGGCCAGCCCTTCACTTTCCTTGGAGATTGGTTCTCACACTCGTCTTGAGCGGACAGCTCGATGCACTTCCAGAAGCACGGATTAAATGTCTGCCTTCCCTGCTAGACTCAGCCCAGTAAACCACAGGCATCTATCTGCTGGAGACCGTCCTCCCTTCATCCAGCCATCCATCAGTTCCTTCGACTACTCCTCCCCGAGCACTAGCTGTATGCAAGGCATCATGCTAGCCGCTGGAAATGCTAAATGCTTGTTTCCACCGAGCTCATATGCTAGTGAGAGAAGGCAGGCTAGGAAGGCAGAAACACACAGCAACAGATCAGGTGGTGTGAATCGAGAGGCAGGGTCACGTGACCCGCCGTGCTGGGTAAATACTCAGAGGGCCCCTCGGAGGGGCGCCCCAGAGGCTGAGACGTCAGCCGACCACCCCTGCGAAGATCAGGGTAAAGAGCATTCCGGGCAGAGGGAGCAGATAATACAAAGGCCTCGGGCTAATGACAAACCGACTTAGAATAAGCACACTGGTGACCTAACGTCACAGGGTGTGGCGGTGAAAATGCCTCCAAGAGACAAGTAGAGAGAAAGGTCATAGCTGGTTTTGGAGTCAAAGGTAATTTGTTCTCCAAAACTTCCCGGGTACTTGTTGGCAGTGGCCAATGGCAGAATGAAGGGCCCTGTTGTTCACAACTGAGGCACAGAAGCGCTTAGGAAAGTAGGTGCCGAATCTCCTCCCCACGGCACCTGGAGCTGGGCAGTCTGTCCATCCATCCGTCTGTAAGGTCAGGATGGCCTGTGTGAAGGAGCTGCACAGTTTTAATTTCTCTTCTTCTTGGCACCTTTGTTTTGCCCAAGACACGTGCGCTTCATATACCCGCAGGAAGGTGAATATTCTTCTACTGAAATACGCCGATTTTTACCCTTTGCAGCGGGGAGGCCCTTAGTTTACCCCTCCGCCATCATTCCCCAGCTTACTCTTTTCTTACTCCCTTCCCATGCCCCAAGAAGGAAAGGTGCCCATCCGACACCCTGTGTGCTTTGGCGTGGGACCATGGCCAAGGGTTCAGCGGGAGTTGGGGCTCACAACAGCCCGTTTTCTTTGCGACTGCAAATGTCCCCCAGAAACCCTGAGTTTAGGGGCGGGAGACCCACGCTAGCTCTGTCGTGTAGAGAGGTGCTCCCCAGCACAGCCAAGATGCATGGGAGGAGAGCCACACTTTCTCGTCCCCGGTGGGCAGGCGGCTCTCAGGGAGGAGATTGCACTGGCGGAAAGGCCCACGTTCTTGTGGCCGTACTAACCCAGGGGCTTGGCCCCGCCAAGGCCGTGTCTACACAGTGTAGTAGACGCTGCTATGGTCCTGTGATCTATTTTTGTGGGTGTTTTCCCTTTTAATTCTGTTCCCAGTTATTCTTTTTTTTTTTTTTTAAAGATTTTATTTATTTATTTGACAGAGAGAGAGAGCACAAGTAGGCAGAGAGGCAGGCAGAGGGAGAGGGAGAAGCAGGCTCCCTGCAGAGCAGGGAGCCCGATGCGGGACCCGATCCCAGGACCCCGGGATCATGACCTGAGCCGAAGGCAGCCGATTAACCAACTGAACCACCCAGGCGCCCTGTTCCCGGTTATTCTTGTGGGAATTGGCCATCTAGAAAACTTATATAACTATACAGTACAATAATTTAGTATCGAAAGGAATTTGGACCTCTAAACTTCAGGCAAGGTGACAGAGACCTGCGACAGCCAGGTGTGTGGCCCAGGTGTCAGAGCGAGGTCTAACAGCCTTGCATTCCTGGCTTCCAGGCCAGTTCTTCTGTTCCCAGGGACTGCCCTTAGTCGTTGAAGGAGAGGTAGCAAACTGGTGACCCGAGATTCTTCTTTTTCTTCTTCTTCTTTTTAAGCTAAGAGTCCATGTTGAAACACTGGGAGATTTCATGAAAATCTGGATTTCTGGTTTCTTCGGGAAGCACCGAGCCCACGCTTCTGCAAGACTGTTGGCGTTAACAGTGGCTTCTGCCTTCATGCAGGTGATGTACCCTCTAGTTCAGCGCGGTCCCCTCTGCTCCCTGCGACCTCCCCTGCGTCGAGCCTGATGGCCAGCGGCCATTTAGGGTCAAACTTGTGCTGCCGTATTTCCGATAGTAGAACTAAGAAGCACTGTCTCTCATATCCACGTCTCTGTTAAAGGTGGGCTGTGTTTCAAGATGAATGGGTATTTTAAAAAGTAAAGTGTGTCAGGGCCAGAAGAATACAGTTCAAGGTGATATTATGAAACAGATCTGTTTGGCACCTGTAGGCGTTGGGAGTTGCAACTCTCAATACCGTCGTCATCAGAAGAGCTTTGGGTACGTCTTTTCACTGGGGGGCTGCAGTATACCTTTGACAAGCTTTGAAAGGAGATTTTCGTAGAGAAAGTGGAACAAAGAGAGGACATGGGACCCCTCTCTCTCCTCGCCCACAGCAGAGCTACTAAAAGGAGGATCAGTTTGTTTAGATCCTGAGTCCGGTTGTCCAAAAGACTGTGCTTTGGGAACTCTGCACCGACTTCCCGGAGGATTACCTCGATCTGCCCACGGGCCGTCATGCAGCAGAACTCGGGGGGAGTCGGAGCTTGGGGTTCCTCTGCCACTTGCTGACTTGACCCTGACGTTGCCTCGAGGATACCCACTTCTTATTCAGAGAAATAAACTGCAAATAAGCCACAGCCCAAATGTACCACACTCGTGGTTCCCTGGACAAGAGGTGCGGTGCTCTACCCGCCTAGTACTGCAGATGGTCTGCCGCTGGCTCATCCCTGCGCATGAACTCCCTTCTGGTCTCTGCTTCCAGCCGTCCTTCGACTCCACCAATATTTCTTTTGTGAAGCCAGGAGGCTCCATAAAGGTTAAAAATAATTCAGCGATGTTGTGCTGAGCATAATTGGCATGTTGTGAGCCATCTGGAGAGCAGGAGAACCAGTTCTCTTGCTTCTCTTGGTTTGGTCTGTTTACTCTGCTGGTGCCCGTCCCTGACGCTTGGGCCGGGAGACCTGCTGAGGAATGCTTCCTCCGGGGTTCCGACGGGCATGGCTATTTGTCATGGCCTCAGAAGCTGCTTGGGGACAGGTAAGAGGAAGACCGCCCTTTCGGGAGGGATAATTATGGTCAGTGACCTCGAGCTTGTAGCTTGGCCTTATTCTGTGCCCGAACTCAGGTGTGATTCAGGAAGTCATCTGTCTGTTTTTGTGTGTCCGCATGGGTGATTTCCTTACCTGCTTTATGGCAGGGAAACAGCCTCAGGTACTGCTGAGGGGACAGGGTTCTGAATCAGGCCTTTTGCCTGGCTGAGCACAGGGCTTAGAGGAGGAGTCTCTGTGCGGGAAGGATTAAGTCGAGGGAGGAGTCGTGGTCATCAGGGGACTAGACACCTGGCAAAACCAGGCACAACCGCCCACCTCCTCTCTGACTTACCCCCAAAGCATGATTGAACTGGAGGGGGTGTGTGGCAAGAAGGTATTTGATTCAGCGAGGCGGGCGGGGGCCTGAACCCTGTCCCTTCACAGCCCCAAGACCCTACTGGTTGCTTTTTTTCCAGGGACCGGGAAGCCTGGGGATCTCAGACCTTGACCAGTGAAGTCTGTCTTGGCCTTGTGTAGCCTCGTCACATGAGCGGCCTGATGAAGTAGAACTAGGGAAGAATAGCTAGACTTTGCAGGGGCTTAGGAGGCTCTTTGACTTACCAGGAATGTAGCGGGTCCAGGATTATCCAGGAGTCACCGCGTTAACCGCCTGGAGGGGAGGCCCCATCATTAACCTGGCTTCCTTGAGGTGGACAAACCCTGAGCAGATCGGGGTGGTGCTTGATGGCCCCTTCCCTTGCCTCCGTGTGACCCTCTCAGAACTAGTAATCCCTTTGAAATGATCAAGGAAGTAGTCTGGTTAGCATTATGAGAGATTCTTCCAGTTCCATACCTCTTACATCATATGTAACAGGGTGATGGAAGAAAACCCCTTAATGGCCAGACCAGTGGGGGCCACATCAAAGCTGTGGTCATTATACCAGTTGTGGTAAATGAATGTGGATCCCAATATAGACAGCGTTTTATCCTTGTTTGTTTTCAAATGAAGCATTTGGCTTGTATATTATGCTTGAAACATCGAGCATCAAAATGCATGGTCATATTTGAATATGAATGCCACCTGTTTTAATGGTAATTGCCATTTTTATTATGTGTATGGCAGCACAGGTGTATTATTTTAAATGATATAGATGACATGTAAGGTGGATAGTGAGTTAAATAATGACTGTTGCTTCATGGGGCCTGTGTAGGATGTACCAGTTTAGCAGATGAGGTCATTTGAATCGCATGGAAAGGTCGCCTTCACCCGCCTGTCAGAATGCATGGAAATCACAACTATCAGCAACATGGTCCAGGGGATGCTGAACTCTTTTCTTACCCCTCCCTCCCTGCACCCCGCCTCCTGCCCCCTCCCACAGGCTTGGCATCGTTCTGCATGGTGAAGTTCCACCAGGGAAAAGCCCCAGTGTGCAGTGGGTCTGTACCCTGTCCGAACCCTTCTCTGGACCCACAGCCAGAAGTGGGGTGTGGTCCGGGGAGTAGCCCGGGCGTGTGCCAGCTGGGGCCCGTGGCCAGGATCCCTTCCCTTCTGACACTCTCAGGGAAGGGTCCGCCCAGCTGGAGCCACGGTCGCCATGTCCCCTACTCGGTCCCCGACGGTGGTACCTTCTCAACATCCCCTTTGTGCCGGCCTGGCTTTGGTGCTCCAGGAATTACGGGGTGAAGCTGGTGGGGGCGCTGCGTGGAGCCCCACACGGCATGTCTGTCCACCGGGCACCCCTGCGGGAGGAGCGGTGCGTCCAGCCCTGGGCCCCAGGCCTGCTCCCGCACAGCGAGGGCTTCCTAGGTCAGCAGCTCTGGACAGTCAGGCTGGCCCGTGAGGCCGTGACCCCGAGGTTAAGTCCAAGTCGGGGGGCTCTGCATACAGAACTTGGGAGGCCAGGGTGGCCATAGTGGAGCCCTCCTCTGTGTGCACCCTCCTCGGGTGTCCAGCTGGCGGGGGGAGACGGCCCTGGCTTCCAGAAGTGCCGCCCAGCTGTGGGAGGCTGTCCCATGGCGGTGTTTCAACAGCTTCTCCAGGGATCAAAGGCTCCTCAGCTGAATGGGAATCTGTGGTCTGAGGATTTAATTGGTTTCTGCAGCCCCCCTCGCTCCCCCCGCCCTAACCCCAGTGGCAGACAAAATATCGGGCCAAAGGGCCAAACAATGGTGGATGGGGGTCTCCCTGTCTGGTCTCCAGCCGGACTTTTCCTGATGCAGAGCTCGCGGCGGGAGCACAGGGATACTGTTGGTGGCTCTGACACCTGCTGGCCGTCCTGGAAACTGCGCCCTGGGAGGGTCCCCTCTGCTCGGATCAGTTTTAGGGCTGTAGCTGCCCTGCTTCTAATTCTAACGTAAGAGGTACTTTATACGTTAGTTATTGTGAATCGAATTACTTATAAGTAACGTTCTTTGGCAAATACATGTGGACAGAAAACTTCTGCAAAGATGTACGGGAACAGTATGGGGAGCGCAGCCAGGTCTGGGGGACTTCTTGTAGGGTGTACCTTTGGGTTCTCTCCGAAATCTGTTTTAAACAGAAAGAGGTGTGTTGCTTTAGTCCTTGTAGCTGAGATGCTGCGCTGGGGCGGGAGGCCCAGAGGTGCAGGATGTTCTCTAGGGGCCCCTGCCCCTCCCCGTTCCTTGTTCGGGCTCCTTGAGTGCCGTCATGCGTGTGCGGGAGCCCGTGTGGCTGGACTCTCACCCTGACCCTGCTCACGAGTGGAGGCTGGGCCTGGAGCGAGCAGCAGCTCCTGCGGGGGCCCTCCTGCCGGGCTTGGGCTGCCCACCCCCCAGGGGCGAGCTCAGGGCAGGGGCTCCAGGTGGAGAGCTGAGCCCTCGCTCAGGTACCCACTCAGGGAGCGGGGCCGCGGGCGGGTGTGCCTGCGGCTGGTTGGCAGGAGAGCTGGGTCTGATGAAAACACCCACCGCCTCTGTGCCTCTTACTGTCTGATACCAACACGACCTTCCCCCGTTGAACAGACTTCCTGCTGCATTCCCTCTCCGCCCCGTGATGACATACCTGCTTTGACCACTTGTTGAGTCTCTGCTCCCAGACAGCAGACACCCCTCACTGGGCTGGGCCCCTTCACCCAGCTCCCCACTGGCAGCCCAGAGACCCTGGGCGCTGAGTAGGCTTGAGGAGCATGCCCGGCGCTCAGGGCAGAGCCTCAGTGTTCAGCGGTGCCGGGTTGGGTCCCCATGGAGGGGAGTTCCTTCCTGCACTTGCCGTGCGGTCCCTGAAGGGGGGACCAGAGCCCCGCAGTGGGGGCTCATTGGCAGCCATTCTTCAGGAGAAGAAAATTGTAGCAACACATCGATTGTTGGCCTTTAGACCCAGAGGATGTGGTTCAGCTCCAGTGATTGGCTCTTTCAGGATACATACACCCTCAAGGAAACAAGATAGCATGAGTGCTATCCCAGGACTGGTTCCAGTGTCCGCCATCTTTTTGACTCCAAACAGCTGGGCCCCTCACCTGCTGGTGATCCCCCTCTCCCTCCTCTGGGCAGCACCCCTGTTGCCTTCCCGGGCAACCAGGTCTCTTCCCTTTGCCTTTCCCCCTTCCTGCTCCTGCTGGCTGGATCACAGACGTCACGGAGCCCGGAGGCTGGAGGCCATGCTCCCAGGGAGATAGCAGAAGGCAGAGACCCTGATGGCCTTGCAGAGCTGCTCTCCGACAACGCACCTCTAGTCTCCAGGGAAGTAGAAGAATGAATCCACGTATGTCAATGACCGGGTTTCCCGTTAAACGAAGTCAAGCCTAACTGGAGCAGATGCAGGGACCCTCAGTGATGCCCAGCTGTTTTCCTGCTCTCATCTACACGCTACGGCATGCGGGCAAAGAGCTCTAATAAAGAACGGAATCCCACAACTCGAATCTCTGCGAGGACCGTGTGTCACAATAAAATAGATCTGTTTGTGCTATTGTTCTTAGAACTATTGAATTCCAATGTTCTCACTGTGGGGTGGGGTGGGGCTGCACTTTCATGAACACACTGCAGGTCTCTTAGCTTCTGTTTAAAGATGGGGGATGAGCGAGGAGGAGGGGAGTGAGGATGCAAAGGGGAGAGGCAGGCTGCCTTGGTAAAGTGCACATTTGGAGCTTGCCGAACACCCTAGTCCTAAGCCCCTGAAAAGCTCACTTCCGTTCCCCTGCACAGGAGAAGCTGGGGCTTGTTCCAGCCCTAGGACCCAGGTCTTTCTTGATCCTGGATGCATCTTTTGTTAAAAACAGCTTTATTAATGGGGGGCGCAGTCGGTTGAGTGGCCGACTCTTGGTTTCGGCTCAGGTCATGATCTCAGGGTGAGATGGAGCCCCGCATCAGGCTCCGCACTGTTTTCTGTCACTAGGGCCATAGTTTGCATTCTTAAAGTTTTATGCAAATGCAATCGCATAGCAGTACTCTTTTTTTTTTTTAGTCTGTCTTGTATCAGCATAATTTTTTTTAAAGATTCATCTATCTCGTTGTAGGGCGCCTGGGTGGCTCAGTTGGTTGGGCGACTGCCTTTGGCTCAGGTCATGATCCTGGAGTCCCTGGATCGAGTCCTGCATCGGGCTCCCTGCTCGGCAGGGAGTCTGCTTCTCCCTTTGACCCTCCCGACCCTCCCCCCTCTCATGCTCTCTCTCTCTCAGTCTCTTTCTCTCAAATAAATAAATAAAATCTTTAAAAAAAAAAAAGCATCTATCTTGTATGTATCATTCCTTTTTGCGGAATAATACTCCATTGATATTGTTGTGGGTGCATCACAATATCTATGCTCCTGTTCATGCATGTTTGGGTAATTACTGGGATCAGCTCTTAGAGCTGCTGAGAGCACTTGTGTGCAGGACTCTGTGTTACTCCTGGGTGTATATCAAGGAGTAGAATGGCTGGGTCATACAGTAGGAGTATGCTTAACTTTTTATTCCTAATCAGATATTCTTATTATATTTACCCCTTACGCTTGATTCATTGTATATTTTATTTTTTAAAAGACTTTATTTTTATTTTTTAAAGATTTTATTTATTTACTTGACAGAGAGAGAGATAGCGAGAGAGGGAACACAAGCAGGGGGAGTGGGAGAGGGAGAAGCAGGCTTCCTGTGGAGCAGGGAGCCCAATGCGGGGCTCGATCACAGGACCCTGGAATCAAGACCTGAGCTGAAGGCAGACGCTTAGTGACTGAGCTACCCAAGCGCCCCTCTGTATGTTTTAAACAAAAGACGTTTAATACAGACTTATCTCTGAGTCATTATACATTAGAAGATAGAAAAATATCCATGTAGAAGGTAATTCCTACTTTCCTTGTGTTACCTCCAATTCGAGATCACAAGTAAAAGAAATTTAATGAATTTGTTTTTTTATGTTATGCTATTTGTGTTATGTTTTTATGTTATTTGTGTTTGTTTTTGAATATATACTTTTTCCTTACATATATGTGTCTCTCAAAGAAATTTAGTGAATTTATGTTTTTTTATGTTATTTATGTTATGTTTTTATGTTATGTTATTTGTGTTTGCTTTTGAATATATTCTTAGGTCTATCACTCCATGTTGTGTATGGTGCCAGGTATGAACCAGAGTTCGTTGGTTTTGTAGATGGGTATCCAGTCCATCCAGCACTATCCTTGCTCCACTGACCGCCTTGGTACCTTTGTCAAAAACTGGTTGTCCATGGGGCGCCTGGGTGGCTCAGTCGGTTAAGCGGCTGCCTTTGGCTCAGGTCATGATCCCAAGGTCCTGGGATCGAGCTCCGCATCGGGCTCCCCGCTCAGCGGGAAGCCTGCTTCTCCCTCTTCCAATCCCCCTACTTGTGTTCCTTCTCTCCTGTCTCTCTCTCTCTGTCAGATAAATAAATAAAATCTTTAAAAAAAAACAAAAAAAACCTGGTTGTCCATATATGTATGGATATATTTCTGGGTTCTCTGTTCTCGCCCATTAATCTATTCGCTTACTTACACCAAATCACACTTTTTGATTCCTGTAGCCTTTAAATAAATCTTGAAGTCAGGTAGCATGAGTCTTCCAACTTTTTTTTTTTTTTAAATAGTTGTTTAGAGCTATCCTAAGCTCTTTGCATTTTCATACAAATTTTAAAATCAGCTTGCCAGTTTATACAGAAAATCCCACTGGGATCTTCACTGGGATTGTGTTGAATCTATAGAACAATTTGGGAAGAATTGATGTCTTAGCAATTTGAGTTTTCGTACTCAAGAAAAATGTATATTTCTCCCCCTTTTAAAAAGCTCTTCTTTAATTTCCTTCGGCAACATTTTGTAGTTTTCAGTGTACCTGTTTGCATACCTTTTGTCATATTTATCCCTAATTTCCTTTTTTTTGATGCTGTTGTAAATAATATTATTTTTAAAAATTTCAATTTCCGATTTTGTGTTGCTAATGTACAGATATACAATTGACTTGTTATATTGATCTTTTGTTCTGCAAATTTACTAAACTCACTAGATCTAGTAGCTTTTTTGTACATCACATTCTCTGCTTAGATGATCGTATTGTTTGTGACTAAAGGCAATTTTGTATTTTGCTTTCCAATCTTGATGCCTTTTATTTCTTTTTTTAAAGATTTTATTTATTTGCGAGAGAGAGAATGAGAGACAGAGAGCACGAGAGGGAGAAGGGTCAGAGGGAGAAACAGACTCCCCGCCAAGCAGGGAGCCCGATGCGGGACTCGATCCCGGGACTCCAGGATCATGACCTGAGCCGAAGGCAGTTGCTTAACCGACTGAGCCACCCAGGCACCCATTGACGCCTTTTATTTCTTTTTCTTGCTTGACTGCACTGGCTAGAGTCTCTAGTGCACTGTTGAACAGAAGTAATGACAGTGGGCGTCCTCTTGTTTCTGATCTTAGGGGAAAGTGTTCAGTCCTTCACCACTAAGTATGGTGTTGGCTGTAGGCTTTTCATAGATGCCCTTTATCAGGTTGAGGAAGTTCCCCTCTATTTCTAATTTGTTGAGTCGTTTTACCATGAAAAGGTGTTGGATTTTATCAAATGCTTTTTCTGCATGGGCAATGATCACATGGTGTTTCTTTTTAACCTCTTAACAGAAGGACTTATATTCATTTTCAAATGTTAAACTGAGGCTGCATTCCTGGGTTAAACCATACTTAGTCATAATGTATTATCCTTTTAATAATTGTTGGATTCAATTTACTAAAATTTTGTTTAGAATTTTTTGTATCCATATTCATGAGGCTACTGGTCTGTAGTTTCTTATAATGTTTTTGTCTTTGGTATCAGAGAAGTGCTAGCTCATAGAATTGGGAAGTATTCACTCTTCAATTTTCTGAAAGACTTTGTGTAGTATTGGTATTACTTTTGCCTTAAATGTTTGGTAGAATTCACTGGTAAAGCTATCTGGGCCAGGAGCTTTCTTTGAGGGAAAGATTTAACCATAAATTTGATGTCTTTAATAGATATAGTTCTGTTCAAGTTATTTATTTCTTCTTGAGTGAGCTTTGGTAATTTGCATCTTTCAATCAATTGTTCATTTTATCTAAGGTGTCAAATTTACAGGTATAAAGTTGTTCATGATATTTTCTTATTATCTTATTAGTATCTCTAGAGTCTGTAGTGATGTTACTCACTTTTCTCTTTCCTGATATTGCTAATTTGTATCTTCTCTCTTTTTTCCTGATTAGTCTGGCTAGAAGTTCATTAATTTTACTGATATTCTCAAAGAATGACTTTTAGGTTTCATTGATTTTGTATGTTGTTTTTCTGTTTTCTGTTTCATTGATTTCCTCTTTGATCTTTATTATTTCCTATGTTCTGCTTACTTTGGTTTCACTTATTCTTCTTTTTCTAGTTTCGTATGGTAGGACCTGAGGTCACTGATTTGAGACCTTTCTTCTATTCTAATATAGGCAATTAGTGCTATAAATTTCCCTGTAAAAACTGCTTTAGCAGACTTCCACAAACTCTGATATGTCGTATTTTCATTTTCATCTCGTTAAAAGTACTTTCTAATTTTCCTTTTGATTTCTTCTTTGACCCATGGGTTACTGAGAGGTGTGTTATTTAATTTCCAACCATTTCAAGATTTTTCCAGACATCTTTCTGTTATTGATTTCTAATTTAATTCCTTGTGATCACAGAACATACTTTGTAGGAGTTCAGCCCTTTTACATTTATTGAGACATGTTTTATGGCCCAGAATATGGTCCATCTTGGTAAATGTGCCATGTGCACTTGAATGTATTTTGCTTCTATTGGTAAAAGTGATTATTCATATGATTAGATTTGAATTTATCATTTATATTTTTCTCTTAGTCTCTTGACATTGTTCTTTAATCCCTTTTTCCTCTTTTGCTACCTTCTTTTGGATGGAGTATTTTCTGTGTTTCTGTTTTATCTTCTATGTTGGGTTGTTAGTTATATCTCTTCACCTTGCTCTTTTAGTGGTTACACTAGGGTTTATAGTATCATCTTTAACTCATCAGCCTGCTTTCAAGTTATATTAGGCCACTTTAAGTGTAGTGTAAGAGCCGATGGAGTATACCTACGCTTTTCTCCTCCTGGTTTTTATGCCATTGCTCTCATATGTTTTCTTTATATATTTGCTATAAACCCTAGGCTGTATTATTGTTTTTATGTTAAATAGTAAGTTTCTTTTTCTTTCTGACTTTTTATTTTGAAATAATTATAGATTCACAGGAAGTTGCAGAGAAATATATGGGAAGGTCCTGTGTACCCTTCACCTGTGCCTCCTTGAGTGTTGATCTCTTGCATAACTGTAGGACCATATTAAAACCGGGAACTTGGCATTGGTACAGCCCAGAGTTTATTCAGATTTCATCAGCTATACATGTACTCATTTGTGTATAATGTGTGTGTATATATATCTGTGCAATTTTACCTTTTGTGTGGCTTTGTGTAATTGCCACAAGTGAGATATAATATCTTTTATTACCACAAGGCTCCCTTGTACCTTCATAGTCAATCTGCCCCCCTTCCTCTAATCCATGACATCTGGCAACCACTAATCTGTTCTCCATTTTCATATTATAGTTGTTTCAAGAGCGTTATGTAAATGGAATAATTTACGTAGTATCATGCAGAGAGCCTTTTGCTCTCCCTTGAGGCTAGTCCATGGTCTCATTGTATCAGTAGTTTGTTCCTTTTAATTGTTCAGGGGTATTCCAGGGTTTAGACATACCACAATTTATTTGTTTAATCATTTAGACATTGAGGGACATTCCTGTCAAGTCTAGTTTTTGGCTATTACAAATAAAGTTGCTATGGACATTCATGTATAGGTTTTTGAGTGTTGTAGGTTTTCATTTGCCTTTGATAAATGCCCAAGAGTGCTAATGCTGGGTTGCATGGTAAGTGCATTTTTAGTTTTAGAAGAAAATGCCAAATTATTTTCCAGAGTGGCTGTAACCTTTAATATTCCTACCAGCAGTCTATGGGTGATCCAGTTTTTCCACATTCTTGCCAGCATTGGGATTTTTTACTTTGTGGCTTTTTTTTAAAGATTTATTTCTTTATTTTAGAGAGAGAGAGCATGCGAGTGGAGGGAGGGGTGGAGGGAGAGAGAGCATCTCAAGCAGTCTCCCTGCTGAGCAGGGAGCCTGACTAGGGCCTCGATCCCATGACCCTGAGATCATGACCTGAGCTGAAGCCAAGAGTCAGACGCTTAACTGACCGAGCCACCCAGGCGCCCCTATTTTGGGGTTTTATTTATTTATTTATTTATTTATTTATTTATTTATTTATTTATTTTTAAAGATTTTTATTTATTTATTTGAGAGAGAGAATGAGATAGAGAGAGCATGAGAGGGGGGAGGGTCAGAGGGAGAAGAGACTCCCTGCTGAGCAGGGAGCCTGATGCGGGACTCGATCCCGGGACTCCAGGATCATGACCTGAGCCGAAGGCAGTTGCTTAACCGACTGAGCCACCCAGGCGCCCCTATTTTGGGGTTTTAATGTACATTTCCCTGGTTGCTGATGTTTGACATTGGGTCATTTGCTTACTTGCCACCTGTGTATTCTCTTCATTGACATGTCATCAGCCCACTTTCTAAATGTATTATTTGCTTTTGTACTGTTGGGTTTTGAGAATTCTTTATACATTCTAGGCACCAGGTCCTTTGGTAGTTATGTGGTTTGTGAAAATTTTGTTCCAGTCTGTAATTTGTCTTTTTGTTTTCTTGAGAGGGTCTTTCACAGAGCAAAAATTTTTAAGAGGTCCAATTTGTCAAGTTTTCCTTTTATAGATCATATTTTTAATGTCAAGTCTAAACTCTTTTCCTAATCTAAGGTCTTCAAGATTTTTTCCTATGTTTTTTCTTTTTTCAAAATTTCATAATTTTACAGTTTACATTTGAATTGTAATGCAATCTTTTGTCTGGCTTATTTCACTTAGTGGTGCTATCGAGGTCCGTGACGTCACAAATGTCAGAATTTCCTTTCTCATGGTTGAATGATATTCCGTTGTATGTATGTATGTGTGTGTGTGCACATCTTTATCCATTCACTCACTGATGGACACTTAGGTTGTTTCCATATCTTCACTGTTGAGAAAATGCTGCAGTGAACACGGGGTTAGAAATACCTCTTTGATTTCTTGCTTTCCTTTCCTTTGGATATATACCCAGAAGTGAAATTGCTGGATCATCTGGTATTTCCATTTTTAATTTTTTGAGGAACCTCCATACTGTTTTACATAGTGGCTTCACCAATTTACATTCCTACCAACAATGCACAAGCTTTTTAGTTTGATGTAGTCCCACTTAATTTATTTTTGTTTTTGTTGCTTTTGCTTTTTGATGTCAAATCCAAAAACTCATCACCAAGACAAATGTCAAGGAGCTTACTAGCTATGTTTTCTTCTAGGAGTTTTATGGTTTCAGGTCCGAAATTTAAGTCTTCAATTGATTTTGAGTTGATTTTTGTGTATGGTGTAAGACTGGGGTTCAATTTTATTCTTTTGCATGTAGCTGTCCAATTTTCCCAGCACCATTTATTCAAGAGACTGACTTTTCCCCATTGTATATTCTTGGCTCTTTTGTCATAAATTAGTTGACCAAATATGCATGGGTTTTTTTGGGGGGGCTCTCTGTTCTGTTCTATTGTTCTGTATTGTCTAGAAATTTGATAAGAGTCTTTAGGAAATATGTTTCATATGTCCACTTAAATTTTGAACATATTTATGTATTTATTTATTTTAAAGATTTTATTTATTTGACAGAGAGAGTGAGAGAAAGAGAGCACGAGCAGGGGGAGTGGCAGGCAGAGGGAGAAGCAGACCCCCCCCAGCTGAGCAGGGAGCAGGACGTGGGGCTCGATCCCCGGACCCTGGGATCATGACCTGAGCTGAAGGCAGACACTTAACTGACTGAGCCACCCAGGCATCCCTGAATATATTTAATACAACTATAATGACTATTTTTATGTACCTGTCTGTTAATTTTAACATCTGGGGTCTGGGTCAGTTTATCTTGATTGATAATTCTCCTTGTTAAAGGTAAGGTTTTCCTATTCCTTTGTATGATTAGTAGTTTTCGATTGGATGCCTAATATTGTTAATTTCACCATATTGAATGATGGGTATTTTTGTATTCCTATTAATGTGAAAAACAATTTTTATTTATTTATTTATTTATTTATTTATTTATTTATTTATTTATATATTTATTTGAGACAGAGAGAATGAGAGACAGAGAGCATGAGAGGGGGGAGGGTCAGAGGGAGAAGCAGACTCCCTGCCAAGCAGGGAGCCGGATGCGGGACTCGATCCAGGGACTCCAGGATCATGACCTGAGCCGAAGGCAGTCGCTTAACCAACTGAGCCACCCAGGCGCCCCTGAAAAACAATTTTTTGAAGATTTTATTTTTAAGTAATCTCTACACCCAACTTGGGGCTTGAACTCACAACCCTAAGATCAAGAGTCACATGCTCCACCGACTAAGCCTGCCAGGTGCCCTGAAAAACAATTTTTTGATAAGAATTACCAGGACTTTTATTTTTGCTTGGTTTTATTAAAAAAATAAGTATGTCATAAAGCTTTTTTTTCCTTTAGGGAGGTAAAAAAAGGAACAAGTTTCATAAAGTCAAATAAGCAATAGTAACTTGAAAAAGATTGGGAATCACTGGTTTACAATTTATAATTGAACAAAAGAACAATGGTCACAGCTCCAGCTTGCCATCTCATGCCAATGGCAGCCAACAAGATCAACTCGACAAAAATAAATAACTGTTTGGAAGCCCCGATAAGTGCTTAAACAGACTGATTCCCCGAGACATCGGTATAGATATATCTTTGATATGGGTACTTTTTTTTTTTTAACTTATTTATATTTGAGGGGCACCTGGGTGGCTCACTGAGTTAAGTGGCTGCTTTTGGCTCAGGTCGTGATCCCGGGGTCCTGGGATGGAGCCCTGCGTAGGGCTCCCTGCTCAGCGGGGAGCCTGCTTCTCCCTCTGCCTCTGCCTCTCCCCCTGCTTATGTTTCCTCTCTCTCCCTGTCAAATAAATGAATAGAATCTTAAAAAAAAAAGACTTATTTATATTTGAGAGAGAGACAGAGAGGGCATGTGCACAAGCAGGAGGGGCAGAGAGGGGGAGAGAGAGAATCTCAAGCAGACTCTCTGCTGAGCGCAGAGCCCAATGTGGGGCTCAATCTCACGACTCTGAGATCATGACCTGACCTGAAATCAAGTCGGACACTTAACCAACTGAGCCACCCAGGTGCCCTGATATGTGTATTTTAATATACCCTAGTGATGTTCTTGAATTTTGTGCTGGGATGCAGTTAAGTCTGTTGTAAACAGGTCTCTGTTGTAACCCTCTCCTTCCTTCATGAGCTGCGCACACAGCTGCTCCCAGCCCTGCCATATTGGGCCACCCTGGCATCTCTTCCAAGGTCCCGGCTTTTCTTCGTCATTCAGAATCCCTCACTTCTTGTAAGAACACACTCAGGTTTTCACAGGCTTTCTTTTTCGTCCCTGAGTTTTTCCCCCTTGAAACCCTATAGCTATTGGCCAACAGGGGCAAGAGGCCCCTTCATATGTCATTTATCAGGATTTCTTCTTTGTTTTCAGGCATCACTCTTCTTCCACCCCAGGGGGACCGCCATTTTTCTTTTTCTTTCTCTTTTCTCCTTTGTCTCTTTTAAAACTTCAGTTATGGGAGATTTTAAGCCTGCCCAAATAGAGATGATGGGCTCTCCATCTACAATGGGCCGTGTCCTCATCAACAATCATCCACTTGTGCAAGTGCATTTTTCTAATGCTGTGGATTTGCAAACATTAGGGACTTATTTCCAAGTTACATCCGAAATCATGTGGTGGGGGATGCACAGCCCTTTTTTTTTTTTTTTAAGATTTTATTTATTTATTTATTTGAGAGAGAGAATGAGATAGAGAGAGCATGAGAGGGGGGAGGGTCAGAGGGAGAAGCAGACTCCCTGCCGAGCAGGGAGCCCGATGTGAGACTCGATCCCAGGACTCCAGGATCACGACCTGAGCCGAAGGCAGTCGCTTAACCAACTGAGCCACCCAGGTGCCCTGCACAGCCCTTTTTGTCTTGTGTGGTGTGGGGGTGGGACTCCTGGTTTATTATCCAGGTTAGGATGCATACCACATGAGAACTGAGAGTCTCCAGTGATTTCCAGGGGACCCACCAAGCATCTCAAATACTCTCTGACTTTTTGTTTTATGCACGGTCCTTAAGTGCAGCCTGTAGCTTTCATTCTGTGCGTTGTTTATAGCCTCTAGTTGACTCAGCCATATCTCCTCTTTCATCTAGATTTACACTCTGTGAATGCAGTTCCTAAGCCTTCTTCTTCTTCTTTTCTGAGTATTTATATATCTAGAGTGTCCTTTTATATATCAACTATGCCTAATGCGTAAGAGCAAACTAATGTCATGTAGTGAGAGGCATCTGATAGAATCCTGGTGCCCCTATTTACTAGCTGGTGTGACTTTTCCAAATTTGCTAGACCTCTCTGAGATCCAGCGCCATCATCTGTAGATTGAATAACTCCCACCTGCAGGACGATCGCTAGGATTAGAAATAATGCAAACAGAGTGCTGCTCGCAGTGCCCGATGCATGGGAGTAACTCAGTGGATGACAACTATGATATTATGACAGATGTGGCCCGGTTGTGGAATGGATGGCAGGGAGGATGATCCCCAATTGGCTGGCTACATAGGCACCAGAGAGACTGAAATACTGACTGAAGTCATGCCGAGAGCCAGTGACAGATCCATAACCAAACTCATAAATGCCACTTCCTGGACTCAGAGGCTCCTGCAAACATACCAAAATCTAATTTCTGCTTATATAGGTGAGTTCTTTTTTATAACAGAAAGAAGACATTTCCAGCAGCTCATTTCGAGGGGATTTACTGCATTTATGGTTTCAGGCATCTGGTTTTGGGCACAATGCCCCAAACCATGTCCTTATATCCACGGTAATACTTGAAATGAGCATATCAGTCCAGTACATCTCTGCTGGGGTGTTTTGCTGAGTTCATTTGTGGACAGGCTGCTCCTCAGAATAGTGGACTGCTGGTGGACCGAGGGAAATGCTTCAAGGTTTCACACAGAGAAGGGAACGTTAAGAGTCCCACTTTCTCTGTTTCTCTCTCTGTGTTTCTGACTCTCCTTGCCCTGCTGTCCCTCTGACACATGCACACGCATGCACACACAAACCTAATCCCTTTGATCTTATATTCTTTAGGCTCTGAAGAGGTATGTACACCTCTGTGTATCCTTCCCAAAGTGGAGAGATGGTCTTTCTCAGAGATTTCTCCCTGTATATTACGGAACTATCAAAATATGTTGTGGTGAATCATCTGTAGGTGTCTAGAAGGTGTAAATTCTGTCTAAAAGCTAAAGGCCCTGGCCAGCAAAATCAGTGAAAATTGTGTAGAGAGGCTCACCCTTTTGTCCTAAACAAACCAAGTTAGGGGAGAAAAGGGCTGTTTGAAGGGGATCTGGAAAGAGATAGCTGTAACCATCACCTGCTGATTCGAGACCCCTTTTCACAATGTTGTATTTTCCCTTTGTCAGGAACCACCGTCAGCAAGCCAATCAAATCATGATAAATTGCCTAGGAAAGAATGAAACCCTTCCTCAAAAAGAAACTGTGGGGATTCTCCCTCTTACCTTTTTCAAAATCTTAGTCTTCCACTAAGCACAGTGGCTGTAACTAAAGCATTTTTGTGTCTCTAGCCCCTTTCATTATGCTTTACATACAGTAAGCACTCAATAGATAATTGTTTTGGATGCTGAATGTATAAATATGTGTTAGTTGCAAATCTGCCATGTGGCCTAACTTTGTTAGGTGCTGTGTGGGCCACTAAAGAGATATAACTCAGAATTCCTTGCTTTCGCTGAGCTTGCCATCTAGATGGGACATAGCAATCTGGGGAACTGTTTGGCCATTATCTCCTCAAATATCTTTTTTTTTTTTTAAGGATTTTATTTATTTATTCATGAGAGACAGAGAGAGAGAGAGAGCGAGAGAGAGGCAGAGGGAGAAGCAGGCTCCCAAGGAGCAGGGAGCCTGATGCGGGACTCGATCCCAGGACCCTGGGATCATGACCTGAGCCGAAGGCAGACGCTTAACCATCTGAGCCACCCAGGCGCCCCCATCTCCTCAAATATCTTGTCTGCTTCATTTTATTTCTCTTTTCCTGTGGGATCCAATTGTGCATATGTTAAATCTTTTGATAATGTCCCACAGGTTCTTGAAGCTCTGTTAATTTTTCTCTTTTTCTCCTTTTGCTCTTCAAATTAGAAAAGAAATGTGTTAATGTCCTCAAGGTCACCAATTCTTCTGTCTTTGTCATTCTTCTGTTAAGCCCATCCAGTGATTTTTAACATCTCAGACATATATTTTTTAGCTCTAGAATGTCAATTTAGTTCTCTTTATACTTTCTAGTTACCTACTGATTCTTCCTATTTTTCATTCATTATAAACATATTTTCCTTTATGTCCTTGAGCTTAGTTATAATAATTATTTTAGAACCCTTGTCTGCTAATTCCAATACGTGAATCACTTCAGTGTTGATCTTCATTTTTTTTTCTTGACTATAGATAATGTCATCCTGTTTCTTTGAATATTAAGTAATTTTTTTAAAGACTTTATTTATTTGACAGAGAGAGACAGCGAGAGAGGGAACACAAGCAGGGGGGAGTAGGAAAGGGAGAAGCAGGCTTCCTGCTGAGCAGGAAACCCAATGCGGGGCTCGATCCCAGGACCCTGGAATCATGACCTGAGCCGAAGGCAGATGCTTAACGACTGAGCCACCCAGGCGCCCTGAATATTAAGTAATTTTAAAAAAAGATTTTATTTATTTATTTGAGAGAGAGAAAGAGTGCGTGAGCATGAGCTGGGTGAGGGTCAGAGGGAGAAGCAGACTCCCCGCTGGGCAGGGAGTCTGATGCAGGACTCGATCCCAGGACCCCGAGATCATGACCTGAACTGAAGGCAGACACTTAACCATCTGAGTCACCCTGAATGTTAAGTAATTTTGAACTGTGTCCTGGATGTCACAAATGATATGTTGTAGAGATTCTCAGTTCTGTTATTTCTCCTAAACAGTATTGTATTTATTTTTTTGGATAGTAGGCAGTTAACTTGGTTGAATTCAGATGCTAACTTTATCTTCCCTGCTGTGAAAGGTAGGTCCAGTTTCTTCCTTTAGTCTTTGCCGGACTGCTTGAAGTCTGCTTCATACATGTGTGGTTCTGGCATAAGCCAGAGGTTTGGGCCCAATTTATATACACAATTTGGAGGCCCCCCACCCCGTTTCTGGCTCTCCACTTTTCAGGATTTCCCCTTTGCTTTACAGCAGCTGTGTCTCTCTCGACTCTGTGCTCTGGTTCTTCAAGTCAGTAAGACTTCGGGTTTTCTTTCTGACTTTTAGCTGCCTTGCATAGTGAGGCCTCACCTCAGGATAAAAGCCATAAAAAATGGGAAACGCACCCAGTTCTTTTCCTTTCATCCAAGTGTTGACTTCCTTTCGGTATCCACCTGTTTTTGATTACTCTCCAATGTCTTCAGATAGTTGTTTTTATATTTTGTGCAGAGTTTGTAGTTGTTATTTGTGCGAAGGTTGGTCTCACAGGAGCGACGTGGCCATGACTAGAAGGGGAACCTCGCTCGGTGTTTGGACCACGAGATCGGGACAGATAAGCAAGTGACTCTTTTTTTTTTTTTTTTTTAAGATTTTATTTATTTATTTGAGAGAGAGAATGAGAGACAGAGAGCATGAGAGGGAGGAGGGTCAGAGGGAGAAGCAGACTCCCCGCCGAGCAGGGAGCCCGATGCGGGACTCGATCCTGGGACTCCAGGATCATGACCTGAGCCGAAGGCAGTCGCTTAACCAACTGAGCCACCCAGGCGCCCGCAAGTGACTCTTGCAGAAAGATTCTGAGATGAAAATAACTTACACAGAGGTTTGTAAGCGAGTCCAGGCTTTGGAAAGACGGGCTCATTAAGGAAAAAATGTGACAGGTATTTAAAGGAAAGAAATGACCAAATATCTGAGTTTACAGTCGGTCTGTGTGTGGTAGAAAAATCATAGTTTTCTTGCATGATTTTAGTACTTACAGAGGCTAGTTGTATCTTCAGACACCAACATTGAAAACGGTAGGGAGAGAGATGTTTTTGTAGGGGGTCTGTAACCTGCAGGAAAGGCTCAAGGCTTCACATTTTCGGATCTGGAATGACACTGAGTGATCCTGGTTTTTGTGTTGTTTTGTTTTGTTTGTTTGTTTTGTCTCTGGGTGCAAAGTGGATGGGTACGTGTAAGTGTGGGTTCTTCACCATCTCTCCTTTGAGCCCCACCCTGATGCTCAGATTTGATTTCATAGACTGTTTTGAGGTTTTCCAATTCAGTGTAACTCAACTGTTTTTTTGTTTTATTTCACTGGTTTTATTTACATAGTGCATAAGAGATGTTAATACGCAGATCTTCCTCGACTTACAACAATGGAGTTATGTCTGATAAACCCCTCGTCAGTTGGAAATATCATTAAGCCGAAAATACACGTACTGTATCTAACCTACTGAACATCACAGCTTAGCCTTGCCGACCTCAAAACATTAGCCTACAGTTGGGCAAAATCATCTATCACAAAGCCTGTTTTATAATAAAGTGTTGACTATGTCATTTAATTTATTGACTATTGTACTGAAAGTGAAAAACAGAATGGTTGTACGGGTACGGAACGGCTGTAAGTGTATCGTGTTGAGCCTGTGATTGCCCGCTGACGGGCTGGGGCCGCTGCTCAGCATCGCCAGAGAGTATCACAGATCACTAGCCTGGGATAAGGGCACAATTCACAATTGGAAGTATGGTTTCTCCTGAAAGCGTATCACCATCACAGAGTTGAAAACCAGTAAGGGGAACCATTCCAAGTCAGGGGCCACCTGTACGGAGGCATCCTTGTTACATATTAATACAACCAGGGCACTTCTGCTTCCGGAGTTAACTTGTAAATCCTCTACAGTTGTAATTTACTTTTATGTTCCAGAACGATGTTGTTGCCTTTATCAGCTCATCTCCTGAGCTAAGGAACAAGGACCATCCAATTTGCTTCTAGGAGGTCTGGCTGCAGTAGCCTGGAAGGGTTAGAGTAAGGGTTACTGTTTGTCTGAGACGCTCAGGTTTGTCAAATTCCTGGCCTGTGGGGAAAGTTTATTACCTGTAAAGCTGATATTCTGTAAGCCGTGGAGTAGGTTCCAGGACCGTTTTCCCAGAGCAGTATACGAGAGCTGGCTCATCCTGGTTCACAAGAGTTGAATGTTAAATCCGCAGGAATTTTGTGAGCTGCATGTTAAACAAGTCCATTACTAGAATTTGTTAACTTTATCACTTAACAATTAAATACATTATACTTCAGGCAGTGGTAGTACTCAAAACCCACGCTTCCTAATTACTGTATGACATCTTGTTTTTCGATGTGCGCTCTTGGGGTCATCCGTGTCTCTTGGGTCTTCGTGGTGGAGACGCAGCAGTGACGTGCTGCCGCGTGTCCGCTCCCAGCTCCGTGCTCAGAGACGTCTTGTTGACATTGGCCGTGACGGGAGTGTTTATGAAACAGAAGTTGGCAAGTACAACCAGGCAGTGCCTTTCATTCGGAGAGCTGGTGTTAACCCTTATCAACATTGCAGCGCTTGTAGGCGTTTCCCTTCACCCTATAAAGCACAGCCCTTGGTCCCAGAGTGGCTTGGCCATATTGAATTAAATGAGGTTTGTGTCTTGCTTATGGTTGCAAGTTTGATTTATCCAGTTCAATCTTACAGGAAAGAGGGTGAGTTTTTATTGGTTCTCAGTAAATAATTACATAATCATGAAAAGTAAAGGAACTTAGTAAAAGCATTTTGAGTAATATTTAACCATTGTGACCATCGTTTTGGGTAGTTTGTAAAGTCTGCTAATATATTCTACAGAATCAGTATTTTCAAGTTTCTCTTTTAATTTCCTTGTTTAAACACTATACTATAAATTTTCATAAGAAGTTTTTTTTCCTCCTGAATTCTAAGGAGGGATGTTGGAATATTATAGCACTTGCAGAATGTCCCATTCCAGTTTATGGAAGCATGTTAAACAGAGAGATAAAGGAGGAAGAAAAGTATTTTTCCTCATATCCCTACTCAAAATAGAGCATTAACCAAATTAAATCCATTCACTTAATCCCAGGAAATTGATTTTTATTTTGCCAACCATGGGCCGAGCAGCCTGCCTTCACAAGGTCACCTGTCTCTGTGATCGGGGTCCTGGCAGTCCTGACCCAGTTCTGTGGTACGGACTGGACAGGTGTTTGCGGACATGGTGTCCGCGCCCACGGGGAAGCCCGCATGCCTGGGTCTGTTTGCTGTGGCGTCCATAGTTAGGAGTGCCCGCTATAGGTTTTATTATACCTCTTTTTCAGGTTATTTCCAAAAGTTTCTGTTTTATTTCTGAGTTTAGAGCAGAGGCCTTTAGGCAAGAAGAAGGGAAAAGCAGATGTCATCTGTTGATGGCAAGACTAAATGACTGGCTAATTTCTCATAACATCCAACAATGTCAGAATGGAGGAGAGGGAGCCTCAAATCCATTTAAAAGGATTTAGTCAGTGACTTCCCTGGATAGTGAGGGCACTGACCCAGGGCCTTTAATTTATCCCATAATGTGTGGTTTATTTGTCACCAATTGACAAGGGCATTTTAGGCTGAGAAATAAGATCTTTCTTCTTTTTATTTATTTCTTAAAGGAATTAATTTGTTGAGTTATTTGGTTAGTCTTTGTATATAAACTTGATATGGTGGGTAATAAATAGGTTGCTAGGTAGGTGGCTCATTTGTGTAACAGACAGATAGCAATTTTATAGCTGCTGAACATAAAGGACGTTTGCCAGCCTTTTTCGGGGGGGGCTTTTAAAGTTGTGCTTCGCAAACCCAAAGGCCAGGGAAACCTACCGGAGGCTCTGGAGGGTTTGACACTGAGTGAATGTGTGTGAGCGTGTGAGAGTGTGAGCGTGTGAGAGTGTGCATGTGTAAGTGTGAGCATGTGTGAGCATGAGTGGTGTGCATGTGTGTGCACACGTGAGTGTGAGTGGTGTGTATGTAAGTGTGAGCACGAGGGGTGTGCATGTAAGTGTAAGTGTGAGCATGAGTGGTGTGCATGTGTGTGCACATGTGAGTGTGTGAGTGGTGTGCATGTGTGAGCACGTGTGAGCATGAGCACGTGTGAGCGTGAGTGGTGTGCGTGTGTGTGCATGTGTGAGTGTGAGCATGAGCGTGAGTGGTGTGCATGTAAATGTAAGTGGGAGCATGAGTGGTGTGCATGTGTGTGCATGTCTGAGTGTGAGCATGTGTGAGCGGCGTGCATGTGAGCATGTGTGAGCGTGAGTGGTGTGCATGTGTGAGCATGTGTGAGCGTGAACGAGTGTGTATGTGTGCGCGTGTGTGAGTGTGTAGAACTGCAGTGGTCTCTGAAGTAGTTTCAGTCTGCCCCAGGGGCTCAAGGGAGGGGTGTGATTGCTGTTAGCAAACGCAAGGAGAAGTAAGAAAGGAGAAGGAGTGGAGGGTTTCCAGTACAGAGTAAGGCACAACGGTGAGGGAGACACACCACACGAGGCACACAATTTTGATTGGGACCTTTTCCTCTTAACTCTGACTCAGAAGCATTTTTCATTTTGCCACAAAGTCTTTGTAGCCATAATTTTGATATTTGCTTCACATGGAATTCCTTTATTGTATTATTTTTAAAAGATTATTTATTTGAGAGGGAGAAAGAGAGCAGGAGTGTGGGGGTGTGCAGGGGCAGAGGGAGAGAGAATCTCAAGCAGACTCCCCGCTGAGCACGGAGCCCGAGGTGGGTCTCGATCTCACGACCCTGAGATCATGACCTGAGCTGCAATCAAGAGGGACACTTAACTGCACCACCGAGGCGCCCCTGGAATTCCTCTAAATAGGAGGCGTCCTTAGTGTCTTTCAAATGTGGGACCATTTACAGAAAACTAAACGCACGCAGGTTTTCAGGAGCACAGCTATGTGTGAAGTGAGACCGAACCACAGAGAACTTGAACTGAGGCCGGACTCTCCCCTCTGCTAGCAGGGGTGGTAATGTGTGGACATGGGCTGGAAAACCAGGGCTTTGTTTTCCAGGAAAGCAATCAGGTCCTTGCGGAGCTTCTGAACCAGATGTCCAGATGAGCTGGAAGGGTATCGCATGGGATTTCTTGCGGTTATAGTAAAAGTGTTGTCATTTGGGGGTGATTCACTTGTATCGTGTATCAGGGATAATTTGGGTCATTCTCATTCCCTGGCAGCCGCAGGTGCTTGGGGGGCCGGGTAATGAGGGTGTGGAGGCCAGAGGTGTGGGGGGGAAGGGCCGAGTGCAGGTCCTCCCTGCCCTCTGCCGGAGACCCCGTGCCGACCCCCAGTGTGCACACAGGCCAGGGTTCCTCCGTCCACACCAGTCTGCGGTGGCGGCCCCGGAGCCAAGCGCTGTGCAAGCCAGCCGCACGACCGCAGCATCTCAACAGACGGGACACTTGAACATGTAGATCTGATGAGGAGGGGTGGTGTCACAGCAGCTGTGGTTCTTCAGCGTGACTACAAACTCAGTAATAATGTCTGCCAGACTCTAGAAGCCCCCAGGCCTGATGCCTGAATACATCTCATCCCAGGTGTTGGGTCAAAAGCTGTGATAATGTGATTTCTGACTATTGTATCAGCCATGTCGGTATTTCACATCCTTATCGATAAAATTCACTGAAGGGAATTGGAAAAATTAGATCTCCTATCATTTTCATACAGAATTTCAGAAGTCACTGAGCCCTTGAAATGCCGTGTGGTCCCAGGGATGAGAAGGAACGGAGTCCATGCACATCTCCCTGGCACCCAGTACCCCCTGCTTGTCCCTATGTCCCCCCGTTTGTCCCTGTGTCCCCCTGCTTGTCCCTGTGTCCCCCCACTTGTCTCTGTGTCCCCCCACTTGTCCCTGTGTCCCCCCACTTGTCTCTGTGTCCCCCCACTTCTCCCTGTGTCCCCCACTTGTCTCTGTGTCCCCCCGTTTGTCCCTGTGTCCCCCTGCTTGTCTCTGTGTCCCCCTGCTTCTCCCTGTGTCCCCCACTTGTC
>NW_023270380.1:19913428-19913747 GCF_011800145.1 Mirounga leonina
TGCTTGTCTCTGTGTCCCCCTGCTTCTCCCTGTGTCCCCCACTTGTCTCTGTGTCCCCCCGCTTATCCCTGTGTCCCCCCACTTGTCTCTGTGTTCCCCCACTTGTCCCTGTGTCCCCCCACTTGTCTCTGTGTCCCCCCACTTCTCCCTGTGTCCCCCCACTTCTCCCTGTGTCCCCCACTTGTCTCTGTGTCCCCCCACTTCTCCCTTGTCCCCCACTTGTCTCTGTGTCCCCCCGCTTGTCCCTGTGTCCCCCCACTTGTCTCTGTGTTCCCCCGCTTGTCCCTGTGTCCCCCCACTTGTCTCTGTGTCCCCCCAC